>NC_089844.1:18052817-18305317 GCF_035609145.1 Eleutherodactylus coqui
TAAGCTCTATGCAGTTTTCTAGCATGTGCTCATATGTATGCAGTGCATATGGTGTGTGTCTCAGGCGGGGTGCCTGTTAGCGTGTGGTTGTGTGTCTCGGGTGTGGTGCCTGGGTATTAGTGTATCTTGACGCCACCAGGAACTCCTGGTGGAGTCAAGATTGACAGGGGGTAACACCCCCTGTACGTGATTGGCTGGATAGCAGTGTTGGCTTCTAGGTCCTGGCTGCTGCAGCTGTGAGCTGGCGCTGTTGCCTCCCTGCATGCGCTCCCTCTGTCGTACCCTGCACAGAGCTCCCGCCCAGTTAGCCGGCTGCAGTGCTCCAGCTGTGAACGCACACTGCCTTTCACAGTCTGTTTCGCTGGCGCTTTTGCCTCTCCGCTGGCCGGCCCGAGGTGAAGGTTATATATGTCAGCGTCCCGCGCCTCTTGCAGTCTCTGACGCCGCCGCTGTCGGCTCCCTGCTGACCGCCGCTGGTAATGGCGCCTCACACCGCTGTGGACACCCTGCTGCCAACCCCCATTCAGCGGTCAGTGGAACAACACATAGGGGGCAGCATCCTTCTGGAGTGGTGGCAGCTAAGGCACTTACACATGGTCCTACGCGGATGCATGGGGGTCCACTGTATGCTTTAACTGTTCTGCTTTAGTGGGCCAATCACGTACAGGGGACGTCACCCCCGTCAATCTTGACTCCACCAGGAGTCCCTGGTGGAGTCAAGATACTCTAATACCGGGTGCCTGTTAGCGTGTGGTTGTGTGTCTCGGGTGGGGTGCCTGTTAGCATGGGCTTGTGTGTGTGTCAACTGTCATGGAGGGCTGGAGACGCGGGTGCGCTCCCTACTAGACCTACACATCCACTTATGGGGATGTTGAGTTGGATCCGTGGTCGTAACCGTTTCTTCTCTTGTAGGACGCAAGATGAAGATGTTTTCGGAGTCTCACAAGACGGTGTTCGTGGTGGACCGCTGCCCGTACGTGGCGGAATCCTGCAGGCAACACGTGGAGTGTGTAATGCTGACGAAGAGCCGCACCCAAGGAATCATCCCGCTGGCGCCCATCTGCAAGTCGCTGTGGACGGGCACCATGGAGGCATCTATGGAGTACTACCAGGATCATGTATGAAGATCAGGATGGGGGAGGGGTGCTGCGCTGCCGGCAATACAATAAGTGTTGGGGCCCTGGTAGAGATTTTGCATTAGGGCCCGGGAGCCTGGAGCTGCCCTCCTGGCATTGCACTGCAAGAGCATACCACCTTAACCCATTAATGACCACCAATACGTATTTTTATACTGCACTATAACCCCAAGGGCCTCTTCGCACCGGCGATCACGGTTTTGCTCTGAGATCATCATGTCAGTTGCCTTCGTGTTCCGGTGATTCCGATTATTTATCTTGTGAAGTCGCATCTTCTCGTCATTTCCTTCCCCAATAGGTGTTTCTACTGTTAAACCCATAACTTCACACGGACATCACAAGCGCGCGCAATACGATAAACCCGGGTCCGTACAGCCGGAGGGCTCATACACATACGGTGCGCACAATGCGATAAACCCGGGTCCGTACAGCCGGAGGGCTCATACACATACGGTGCGCGCAATGCGATAAACCCGGGTCCGTACAGCCGGAGGGCTCATACACATACGGTGCGCGCAATGCGATAAACCAGGGGTCCATACAGCCGGAGGGCTCATACACATACGGTGCGCACAATGCGATAAACCCGGGTCCGTACAGCCGGAGGGCTCATACACATACGGTGCGCGCAATGCGATAAGCCAGGGGTCCATACAGCCAGAGGGCTCATACACATACGGTGCGCGCAATGCGATAAACCCGGGTCCATACAGCCGGAGGGCTCATACACATACGGTGCGCGCAATGCGATAAACCCGGGTCCGTACAGCCGGAGGGCTCATACACATACGGTGTGCGCAATGCGATAAACCCGGGTCCGTACAGCCGGAGGGCTCATACACATACGGTGCGCGCAATGCGATAAACCAGGGTCCGTACAGCCGGAGGGCTCATACACATACGGTGCACGCAATGCGATAAACCCAGGTCCGTACAGCCGGAGGGCTCATACACATACGGTGCACGCAATGCGATAAACCCGGGTCCATACAGCCGGAGGGCTCATACACATACGGTGCGCGCAATGCGATAAACCAGGGGTCCATACAGCCGGAGGGCTCATACACATACGGTGTGCGCAATGCGATAAACCAGGGGTCCATACAGCCGGAGGGCTCATACACATATGGTGCGTGCAATGCGATAAACCAGGGGTCCATACAGCCGGAGGGCTCATACACATACGGTGCGCGCAATGCGATAAACCCGGGTCCATACAGCCGGAGGGCTCATACACATACGGTGCGCGCAATGCGGTAAACCAGGGGTCCATACAGCCGGAGGGCTCATACACATACGGTGTGCGCAATGCGATAAGCCAGGGGTCCATACAGCCGGAGGGCTCATACACATACGGTGAGCGTAATGCGATAAACCCGGGTCCATACAGCCGGAGGGCTCATACACATACGGTGCGCGTAATGCGATAAACCCGGGTCCGTACAACCGGAGGGCTCATACACATACGGTGCGCGCAATGCGATAAACCCGGGTCCGTACAGCCGGAGGGCTCATACACATACGGTGCGCACAATGCGATAAACCAGGGTCCGTACAGCCGGAGGACTCATACACATACGGTGCGCACAATGCGATAAAACCCGGGTCCGTACAGCCGGAGGGCTCATACACATACGGTGCGCGCAATGCGATAAACCAGGGGTCCGTACAGCCGGAGGGCTCATACACATACGGTGCGCACAATGCGATAAACCAGGGGTCCATACAGCCGGAGGGCTCATACACATACGGTGCGCGCAATGCGATAAACCCGGGTCCATACAGCCGGAGGGCTCATACACATACGGTGCGCGCAATGCGATAAACCAGGGGTCCGTACAGCCGGAGGGCTCATACACATACGGTGCGCGCAATGCGATAAACCAGGGGTCCGTACAGCCGGAGGGCTCATACACATAAGGTGCGCGCAATGCGATAAACCAGGGGTCCGTACAGCCGGAGGGCTCATACACATACGGTGCGTGCAATGCGATAAACCAGGGGTCTGTACAGCCGGAGGGCTCATACACATACGGTGCGCGCAATGCGATAAACCCGGGTCCGTACAGCCGGAGGGCTCATCCACATACGGTGCGTGCAATGCGATAAACCCGGGTCCGTACAGCCGGAGGGCTCATACACATACGGTGCGCGCAATGCGATAAACCCGGGTCCGTACAACCGGAGGGCTCATACACATACGGTGCGCGCAATGCGATAAACCCGGGTCCGTACAGCCGGAGGGCTCATACACATACGGTGCGCACAATGCGATAAACCAGGGGTCCGTACAGCCGGAGGACTCATACACATACGGTGCGCACAATGCGATAAAACCCGGGTCCGTACAGCCGGAGGGCTCATACACATACGGTGCGCGCAATGCGATAAACCAGGGGTCCGTACAGCCGGAGGGCTCATACACATACGGTGCGCACAATGCGATAAACCAGGGGTCCATACAGCCGGAGGGCTCATACACATACGGTGCGCGCAATGCGATAAACCCGGGTCCATACAGCTGGAGGGCTCATACACATACGGTGCGCGCAATGCGATAAACCAGGGGTCCGTACAGCCGGAGGGCTCATACACATACGGTGCGCGCAATGCGATAAACCAGGGGTCCGTACAGCCGGAGGGCTCATACACATACGGTGCGCGCAATGCGATAAACCAGGGGTCCATACAGCCGGAGGGCTCATACACATACGGTGTGCGCAATGCGATAAACCAGGGGTCCATACAGCCGGAGGGCTCATACACATATGGTGCGTACAATGCGATAAACCAGGGGTCCATACAGCCGGAGGGCTCATACACATACGGTGCGCGCAATGCGATAAACCCGGGTCCATACAGCCGGAGGGCTCATACACATACGGTGCGCGCAATGCGGTAAACCAGGGGTCCATACAGCCGGAGGGCTCATACACATACGGTGTGCGCAATGCGATAAGCCAGGGGTCCATACAGCCGGAGGGCTCATACACATACGGTGAGCGTAATGCGATAAACCCGGGTCCATACAGCCGGAGGGCTCATACACATACGGTGCGCGTAATGCGATAAACCCGGGTCCGTACAACCGGAGGGCTCATACACATACGGTGCGCGCAATGCGATAAACCCGGGTCCGTACAGCCGGAGGGCTCATACACATACGGTGCGCACAATGCGATAAACCAGGGTCCGTACAGCCGGAGGACTCATACACATACGGTGCGCACAATGCGATAAAACCCGGGTCCGTACAGCCGGAGGGCTCATACACATACGGTGCGCGCAATGCGATAAACCAGGGGTCCGTACAGCCGGAGGGCTCATACACATACGGTGCGCACAATGCGATAAACCAGGGGTCCATACAGCCGGAGGGCTCATACACATACGGTGCGCGCAATGCGATAAACCCGGGTCCATACAGCCGGAGGGCTCATACACATACGGTGCGCGCAATGCGATAAACCAGGGGTCCGTACAGCCGGAGGGCTCATACACATACGGTGCGCGC
This sequence comes from Eleutherodactylus coqui, assembly GCF_035609145.1. Classification (NCBI taxonomy): domain Eukaryota; kingdom Metazoa; phylum Chordata; class Amphibia; order Anura; family Eleutherodactylidae; genus Eleutherodactylus; species Eleutherodactylus coqui. Next base: position 18,057,468 of record NC_089844.1, read on the forward strand.
AATGCGATAAACCAGGGGTCCGTACAGCCGGAGGGCTCATACACATACGGTGCGCGCAATGCGATAAACCAGGGGTCCGTACAGCCGGAGGGCTCATACACATACGGTGCGCGCAATGCGATAAACCAGGGGTCCGTACAGCCGGAGGGCTCATACACATACGGTGCGTGCAATGCGATAAACCAGGGGTCTGTACAGCCGGAGGGCTCATACACATACGGTGCGCGCAATGCGATAAACCCGGGTCCGTACAGCCGGAGGGCTCATCCACATACGGTGCGTGCAATGCGATAAACCCGGGTCCGTACAGCCGGAGGGCTCATACACATACGGTGCGCGCAATGCGATAAACCCGGGTCCGTACAACCGGAGGGCTCATACACATACGGTGCGCGCAATGCGATAAACCCGGGTCCGTACAGCCGGAGGGCTCATACACATACGGTGCGCACAATGCGATAAACCAGGGGTCCGTACAGCCGGAGGACTCATACACATACGGTGCGCACAATGCGATAAAACCCGGGTCCGTACAGCCGGAGGGCTCATACACATACGGTGCGCGCAATGCGATAAACCAGGGGTCCGTACAGCCGGAGGGCTCATACACATACGGTGCGCACAATGCGATAAACCAGGGGTCCATACAGCCGGAGGGCTCATACACATACGGTGCGCGCAATGCGATAAACCCGGGTCCATACAGCTGGAGGGCTCATACACATACGGTGCGCGCAATGCGATAAACCAGGGGTCCGTACAGCCGGAGGGCTCATACACATACGGTGCGCGCAATGCGATAAACCAGGGGTCCGTACAGCCGGAGGGCTCATACACATACGGTGCGCGCAATGCGATAAACCAGGGGTCCGTACAGCCGGAGGGCTCATACACATACGGTGCGTGCAATGCGATAAACCAGGGGTCTGTACAGCCGGAGGGCTCATACACATACGGTGCGCGCAATGCGATAAATCCGGGTCTGTACAGCCGGAGGGCTCATCCACATACGGTGCGTGCAATGCGATAAACCCGGGTCCGTACAGCCGGAGGGCTCATACACATACGGTGCGCGCAATGCGATAAACCAGGGGTCCGTACAGCCGGAGGGCTCATACACATACGGTGCGCGCAATGCGATAAACCCGGGTCCGTACAGCCGGAAGGCTCGTACACATATGGTGCGCGCAATGCGATAAACCCGGGTCCATGCAGCCGGAGGGCTCATACACATACGGTGCGCACAATGCGATAAACCAGGGTCCATACAGCCGGAGGGCTCATCACACGGGGGGTGCAGTGAAATAGGCAGCGTTTTCACCGACCCAAACTGCACGTATTTCTAGATATTTGGTCTTTTTGTGTCGCTCCGTGGATTTCATCTGCCTTAACGCTTCGTTTGGGTCCGAAATACAAACCAAAATAACGAAGGTCGGTTGTTTTTAATCCTTTTTCTCAGGCACATAAATTCCATCCTGTGGACGTGGCTGAGCGGTCTGCGCCGTCTGTGCGATCCGTGTAAGATGGAGCGGGGAGAATGCTGAAGGGTTTAACCGTACAGACTTCTCAGTTGTGCAGAAACAAACCTCCAGACGGTCCCAGCGCTTTCTCCTCCCTTCGTCCATGGACACGTTTTTTGCGCACTCCCTGCGGATTCGCAACACCCTGTGGCTTGTTATGGGCGATTCGCGTCCGTGATGCGGATCAAAATGGGAAATGGCACAACTTTTTTTTTTCCCCCACGCATTTCAAAAACGCATCTTTGAGCGCCGCAATGCGAATGGCGGGTCCAAGCTGCTCGTATTGTGCTAATATCACTACACACACAACACAGCGCACAAGTGCGCCCGCGAGGGTTGGACGCACCCACGGATTCTGACTGCATTGTGGCGTCTACAATACGGATATAAACTTCGAGCATCGTCGATTCTTCGATGCGCAGTTTGCGTCCGCTGACCCGCGGTCAGACTGCAGGACGCATCTGTGGTACGGGCACACACACGGCCTAAATCTGCTGATGCGCTGGGCCGGCCGCTCCTGGATTACATAAACCACTAACAATGGATCACTTGCTCACTGTGCCAGGTGCGGACGCGCTGCTCTGACTGTGGGCAAAGTTTAAAGGGGTTGCTTAGGACTTTGGGCATCCTATGGATAGGGGATCGGTGGTAGGGTACCGCTCAGGGTCCCTACTGATCAGCTGTTTCCCGCACGGACAGCATGGCAAGCAGACCGGGTTATCTGTAGTGCATCGGCACAGGTTGGTGTGGCAGGAACCGCTCCCACTGAACTCAATGCCTGCAATACCAACTGGGCGGCTGCCGTGTTGTCAGCGCTGTCTGCCTCCAGGTCTCTGTGCTGCATATTAACTGATCGGGGGGATCCAGAGCGGTGTAATATAAAGATGCCAAGCAGTGACCCCCTAAGCCCCCTCACACGGCATATTCTGACTTGGAATCTGTGCCAATCGCCGCGCCACAGTCTGCATTTCATTCATAAAGAAGTAACTCATGGCTTCCCATTTTACTTGCTTACTGGACAGGGGGTAACGTGATGATCAGTTGGGTCCGACCTCTGGGACCCCCAGCAGTCTCCAAAGCATGGGCAGCAGAGAACGCACATTCGCACCTCCACTCCAGCAGAGACAGGTGAGTGCGTGGACTGGGCCAGCTCCGCATAGCAGTGAATGGAGTGCAGGCGCGGACACTCGCTGGGCTGGGACTATGCCTATAGACAATGTAAGACTATCACATAACCAGAAGTATCCCGTCTGCCTTCACAGGGGAATCGTCAGCAACTCCTGGAGCCGAGAGGACCAGAACCTGCAGGGGGTGAGCGCTCTGATCACGTTATAGTAGGCAGGTCTGCAGAACCATCTTCTAGATCTCTGCTTGCTGTAAGTGGGCATCAATGTTATCGCTTACACCCAGAAGCCGCAGCTGTATCGCTGGTACCGCTTGGCATGAGTCGGGGTCAGGAGGACGGCTTTTTCTGCTTCACGATGCAAAGAATAAAGAATACAAGTTTTCATTCACTGACTGCAATCAGAGATCTAGAAAATGAAGTACTGAAACCTACAGTATGTTGGGCACAGTGGTGTAATATTCAGTATGTTACCACCCGTCTGAAGATTGCAGCCGTTCCCCATAATAGTGTTGTCCCATTTCTGGCTGCTCGTCTGTGGAGGTACCCAAACTTCCTGGATCACCATTTTAACTCCTTCCTGACCACAATGTGCTTTTTTTAATAGACTCACCAACAGGCTTTAAACTTGCAGATGCATCTTTTTAAGGCAGTAGCTTGGCCGACTGACAGCCCGGCTCCTGCTCTAACAGCCAGCAACAGAGAAATCTCTGATCGTGGGAATTTAACCCCTTACTTGCCACAAACGATAGCGGCTGCAGCAGATATCCTGGGGAGGGACTACCTTGCAGTGCAATCGCGAGGCACCAATGGGTTCTCATGGCAGACGGAAATCCGGACAAAGTCCTACGATTCTACCGTGTAAAGGCCCATTTAGATGGAACGATTATCGCTAAAAATTCGCTCATCTTCCATCTTTTACGCGTTAAACGCCCCCCCATCGGGCACTTTTTGGCCACTGTTCGTTCATCTGTCATTCACGCCGGCCTACAAATCATCATGGGGTCTTATCAGGTTTCTCCGCTGGTAGCGCTGATGGCATGGTTTCAGCAATTTTATTCCTTAATATTCAAGATGGCGGATGTGAAGCTGGCGGAGGGGTAGTGTGGTATGTGTAAGAGGTCTACTCAGGCATCTAATATGCCCTGAGATGGGTGGAGCCTGACTCGTGACTCACCCTGCCACACATTATGACAACTCTTCCTGTCCTTTCCCATCAGGCCCCATGTCTCTGCTGTCTATGAAGCAATAGAATACTGCGAATTCCAGGAAACATCAAGAGTTTATTGGGCGCCTGAACGCGGTCAGTAACAAGGCGGAGTTATACCGGCACCTCAAGGAAGAGAGCGGGTGAGCTGGACAGTTATACCGGCACCTCAAGGAAGAGAGCGGGTGAGCTGGACAGTTATACCGGCACCTCAAGGAAGAGAGCGGGTGAGCTGGACAGTTATACCGGCACCTCAAGGAAGAGAGCGGGTGAGCTGGACAGTTATACCGGCACCTCAAGGAAGAGAGCGGGTGAGCTGGACAGTTATACCGGCACCTCAAGGAAGAGAGCGGGTGAGCTGGACAGTTATACCGGCACCTCAAGGAGGGGAACGGGTGAGCTGGACAGTTATACCGGCACCTCAAGGAAGAGAACGGGTGAGCTGGACAGTTATACCGGCACCTCAAGGAAGAGAACGGGTGAGCTGGACAGTTATACCGGCACCTCAAGGAAGAGAACGGGTGAGCTGGACAGTTATACCGGCACCTCAAGGAAGAGAGCGGGTGAGCTGGACAGTTATACCGGCACCTCAAGGAGGGGAACGGGTGAGCTGGACAGTTATACCGGCACCTCAAGGAAGAGAGCAGGTGAGCTGGACAGTTATACCAGCACCTCAAGGAAGAGAGCGGGTGAGCTGGACAGTTATACCGGCACCTCAAGGAAGAGAGCGGGTGAGCTGGACAGTTATACCGGCACCTCAAGGAAGAGAGCGGGTGAGCTGGACAGTTATACCAGCACCTCAAGGAAGAGAGCGGGTGAGCTGGACAGTTATACCAGCACCTCAAGGAAGAGAGCGGGTGAGCTGGACAGTTATACCGGCACCTCAAGGAAGACAACGGGTGAGCTGGACAGTTATACCGGCACCTCATGGAAGAGAACGGGTGAGCTGGACAGTTATACCGGCACCTCAAGGAAGAGAGCGGGTGAGCTGGACAGTTATACCGGCACCTCAAGGAAGAGAGCGGGTGAGCTGGACAGTTATACCGGCACCTCAAGGAGGGGAACGGGTGAGCTGGACAGTTATACCGGCACCTCAAGGAAGAGAGCGGGTGAGCTGGACAGTTATACCGGCACCTCAAGGAAGAGAGCGGGTGAGCTGGACAGTTATACCGGCACCTCAAGGAAGAGAACGGGTGAGCTGGACAGTTATACCGGCACCTCAAGGAGGGGAACGGGTGAGCTGGACAGTTATACCGGCACCTCAAGGAAGAGAGCGGGTGAGCTGGACAGTTATACCGGCACCTCAAGGAAGAGAGCGGGTGAGCTGGACAGTTATACCGGCACCTCAAGGAAGAGAGCAGGTGAGCTGGACAGTTATACCGGCACCTCAAGGAAGAGAGCAGGTGAGCTGGACAGTTATACCGGCACCTCAAGGAAGAGAACGGGTGAGCTGGACAGTTATACCGGCACCTCAAGGAAGAGAGCGGGTGAGCTGGACAGTTATACCGGCACCTCAAGGAAGAGAGCGGGTGAGCTGGACAGTTATACCGGCACCTCAAGGAAGAGAGCGGGTGAGCTGGACAGTTATACCGGCACCTCAAGGAAGAGAGCGGGTGAGCTGGACAGTTATACCGGCACCTCAAGGAAGAGAGCGGGTGAGCTGGACAGTTATACCGGCACCTCAAGGAAGAGAGCGGGTGAGCTGGACAGTTATACCGGCACCTCAAGGAGGGGAACGGGTGAGCTGGACAGTTATACCGGCACCTCAAGGAAGAGAACGGGTGAGCTGGACAGTTATACCGGCACCTCAAGGAAGAGAACGGGTGAGCTGGACAGTTATACCGGCACCTCAAGGAAGAGAACGGGTGAGCTGGACAGTTATACCGGCACCTCAAGGAAGAGAGCGGGTGAGCTGGACAGTTATACCGGCACCTCAAGGAGGGGAACGGGTGAGCTGGACAGTTATACCGGCACCTCAAGGAAGAGAGCAGGTGAGCTGGACAGTTATACCAGCACCTCAAGGAAGAGAGCGGGTGAGCTGGACAGTTATACCGGCACCTCAAGGAAGAGAGCGGGTGAGCTGGACAGTTATACCGGCACCTCAAGGAAGAGAGCGGGTGAGCTGGACAGTTATACCAGCACCTCAAGGAAGAGAGCGGGTGAGCTGGACAGTTATACCAGCACCTCAAGGAAGAGAGCGGGTGAGCTGGACAGTTATACCGGCACCTCAAGGAAGACAACGGGTGAGCTGGACAGTTATACCGGCACCTCATGGAAGAGAACGGGTGAGCTGGACAGTTATACCGGCACCTCAAGGAAGAGAGCGGGTGAGCTGGACAGTTATACCGGCACCTCAAGGAAGAGAGCGGGTGAGCTGGACAGTTATACCGGCACCTCAAGGAGGGGAACGGGTGAGCTGGACAGTTATACCGGCACCTCAAGGAAGAGAGCGGGTGAGCTGGACAGTTATACCGGCACCTCAAGGAAGAGAGCGGGTGAGCTGGACAGTTATACCGGCACCTCAAGGAAGAGAACGGGTGAGCTGGACAGTTATACCGGCACCTCAAGGAGGGGAACGGGTGAGCTGGACAGTTATACCGGCACCTCAAGGAAGAGAGCGGGTGAGCTGGACAGTTATACCGGCACCTCAAGGAAGAGAGCGGGTGAGCTGGACAGTTATACCGGCACCTCAAGGAAGAGAGCAGGTGAGCTGGACAGTTATACCGGCACCTCAAGGAAGAGAGCAGGTGAGCTGGACAGTTATACCGGCACCTCAAGGAAGAGAACGGGTGAGCTGGACAGTTATACCGGCACCTCAAGGAAGAGAGCGGGTGAGCTGGACAGTTATACCGGCACCTCAAGGAAGAGAGCGGGTGAGCTGGACAGTTACACCGGCACCTCAAGGAAGAGAGCGGGTGAGCTGGACAGTTATACCGGCACCTCAAGGAAGAGAGCGGGTGAGCTGGACAGTTATACCGGCACCTCAAGGAGGGGAACGGATGAGCTGGACAGTTATACCGGCACCTCAAGGAAGAGAGCGGGTGAGCTGGACAGTTATACCGGCACCTCAAGGAAGAGAGCAGGTGAGCTGGACAGTTATACCGGCACCTCAAGGAAGAGAACGGGTGAGCTGGACACTTGTGAGGTTTGTAGCTCCAGTAAAACTGATGCTTTGTTATTGTAGACGCCGACTAATTAACCCCTTCCAGCTTTCGGACGTACATTTACATCCTGCAGTGTCTGGGTATGTATGAAGGGAGATCGCGGGGCCACCTCTCTACAGCTGACACACATGGGCAATAGCCTGCAATCAGCTGCGCAGCCATCACGGCTATTAACCCTTTAAATGCTGCCGTCAATTCGAACAGTGGCATTTAAATCCCCCCACCACACCTCCTGCGGTAAGATTGCAGGGAGACGTACGGGTGTCATGGCAGCTGAAAGGTCCCAGGGCTATCTTAGCAGACTGCCTATAAAACCCATTCCCGTGGGGTGGCTTGATAGACTGCCTGTCAGATCGCAGTATGATGTAATGCTATGGCATTACATCATACTGCAGGACCGATCAAAGCATCGCTAGTTGCAGTGCCGTGTAGGAACCAAAAAAAGGAAAAATCAGAACAATAAAGTTTTCCAAAAAAAAAGTCATAGGTTTAAATCCCCCCCCCCTTTTGCCACATCTATAATAACAAAAAATATATATATATAAATCCTAAATGGAAAATACACATTTCGTGTGGCTAAGTTCGTAAAAGTACAATTTCTCAAAGTAGCTCATTATTTACCCCGCACAGGGGATGTCATTCAAAAAGAAAAAAAACATATTAAGCACACCAAAAATGCTCTTTTTCGGTCACCCTGTCTCCCAGAAAAAAATGCAATAAAAACCTTCAAAATGTCATATCTATACCAAAATGTGACCAACGCAAACTATAGGAGGCCCCGCCAAAAGTGAGCCCTTGCACAGCTACATCAACGAAAAAGGTGTTGCGCGCAAATGGGGCAGAAAGGAATTCTAACATTAAATGTCTTAGAAAAAACATACAAGTAGAACAACCCAAATATCCTGCACAGGTCTGGGATCGTAGTAATCGTACCGACCTGTAGAATGCAGTTACCAGGTCATTTCTGTTGCAGTTTGTGCGCCGTAGAAACAAGATGCACCGAAAAAGATGGCGGAATTTCCTTCCCCTCCCCCCCATTTCTCTCCACTTAGAGTTTTAAAGTTTTCCAGCACATTAAATAGCATCATTGAAAACTACAATTCGTCCCGCAATAAACAAGCCCTCATACAGCAACGTCGATGGAATAGAATCCTAGACTGGTAGACTTGGAAGAACCTCCAGGGTCATCGGGTCCAACCACCTGCTCAGTGCAGGATCACCAAATCATCCCAGACAGATGTCTGTCCAGTCTTTGTTTGAACACTTCCATTGAAGGAGAACTCCCCACCTCCCGTGGTAACCTGTTCCACTCATTGATCCCCCTCACTGTCTAATATCTGATCTGTGTCTCCTCCCTTTCAGTTTAATCCCATTGCTTCTAGTCTTTCCTTGTGCAGATGGGAATAGGGCTGATCCCTCTGCACTGTGACAGCCCTTCAGATATTTGTAGACAGCTATTAAGTCTCCTCTCAGCCTTCTCTTCTGCAAGCTTAACATTCCCAGATCCTTTAACCATTCCTCATAGGACATGATTTGCAGACAGCTCACCATCTTGGTAACTCTTCTCTGAAATTGCTCCAGTTTGTCCATGTCTTTTTTTAAAGTGGGATGCTCAGAACTAGACACAGTATTCCAGATGAGGTCTGACTAAGGAGGAGTAGAGGGGGATAATTACCTCACATGATCTAGGCTCTATGCTTCTCTTAATACATCCCAGAATTGTGTTTGCCTTTTTGGCTGCTGCATCACATTGTTGACTCATGTTCAGTCTATGATCTATTAGTATACCCAAGTCTATTTCACACGTGCTGCTGCTTAGCCCAATTCCTCCCATTCTGCATGTGCTTTTTTTATTTCTTACCCAGATGTAGGACTTTGCATTTCTCCTTGTTAAATACCATTCTGTTAGTCGCCGCCCACTGTGCAAGCTTTTATAGATCTTTTTGAATCCTCTCTCTCTCTTCCCTAGTGTTCGCTATCCCTCATAGCTTTGTGTCATCAGCAGACTTGTTCAGTTTCCCATCAATTCCCTCCAGATCATTTATAACAATGTTGACCACCACTGGGCCCAGGACAGAGCCTTGTGGTACCCCACTTAATACATTCATCCACTTGGATGTGCAGCCATTTATGACCACTCTTTGAGTACGATCACTCAGCCAGTTGTGAATCCACCCAACAGTTGCCTTGTCAATCCCATATTTGGTCATTTTGTCAATAAGTCTGATATGAGATACTTTGTCAGATGCTTTACTAAGATCAAGATATACTATATCCACCGCATTTCCTGATCAACTCAGCCAGTGATTCTGTCATAGGCTATGAGATTCATCTGGCATGCCTTGTTTGTTACAAACCCATGCTGAATCTACATTAATTACTCCATTCTCATCCAAGTACTTGCATACATGCTGTTTAATAATTTGGAGTTAGTTTTTAAAAGGGGTGGGGGGGACGGGACACAACAATACTTGGGGCCGCGTCATTAAGCACCACTTTTAGGAATGTGTGTGTAAAATAAAAAAAAATATATTTCAGTGTAATTACCAGTCTAGATTCTCTTCACAACATTCCATCCCGGTTATAACCATTTGCAGCGGAAGAGTCACAGGTTTACATTAAAGGGGCAGTGCTGTGTTCACATTGTCAGTGGGGTCCCGAGAAATGCCATAATTACTTTATTCTTGGGGTCAGGACGGTTTAGGCCTACTGCATACAGGCGGATCTGCACTGCAGCAGCGGGATTCTGCAGCAAATACCGCCCACCGCTTGCTTTGAGAATCCGCTCGCAGGTGTAAATCACAGCATGCAGAACTGTGGTGTGGGCTACACAAAGACGGCTTCCATTGAAGTCAATAGAAGCCGTCCGTCCCGTGCCACTTCTGCAGTGAGCAATGATCGAGGTCATCACAGAGCGCCGGCGGCTACTGTGCAATTGCCGATTGAGTGCTGCACGACACATCCGCAGCGCTGAATACTAATATATATATATTTTGCTATTAGTATGTGAAAGGGCCTGCACCTGTGATAATTTGATCACCCATACTACCGTATTATGGAGTAATGCCACAGGCAAGTCTTGATAGGTAATCAACCATGGCAACCCTCGGTGCCCCAGGCTGCCATGAAAACCGAACTGTACATCACGGTTGGTTCACAACACCAATAACAGCATTGAAATGCAACTGTCAGAATCGACAGCGTCATTTAAAGGGTTAACAGTTGCAATCCGTGTTAACATTGATCGTGGCTGCTGCGGCACTTCTTTGAATAAAAATTAGCTTAATGTCTTGTTATACGCTTCAGAAAAAATCTGGACTGTTGGGGAAAAAAAAGAAATCTCTTGCTGTCTCTGATTCTTCTGACCTGTTTGGGGGAGTAGTGGTCAATGTAAGTGGGTGGAGCGGATCTAAGGATCAGTAACACTGGTGGGATGTGAATGTTAACCTGCTGATTTTTTTTGTCATTTCCTGCAGATCGGACGTCCTTGAGAACAGGAAGGCTGGCAGACAGTGAAGAGACCCTCGAGGGTCAACAATCTTGAAACCCTTCGTGTTATGAACTGATTTTTACCCGTGACTCATCGTTTTATAAGCTTTATCTTTCTAAGAATTATGATGGAGGATCCTGAAAAACTGCGCGGGTGAGATGAGCCCTCAGGCCTGTGATGTCACCTCTGTTGGTCACATGGTCAGAGCAGCTCTGTTCCGTTAAAGGGAATGAGATGGAGCTACATTGGCAGGCGCATCCACTCTACAATGTACGGTGCTGCTCACTGGTCATCAGCTGGTTGGCAGGGATTCGGAGAGGCAGATCACCACTACACTGCGCATGGATCATCAGTACTGGAGTCCCAGGAAACCCTTTTAATTGCTTCCCACTGCAGCACGTGAATGTACGTATACGTTAGGAAGCGGCTTTCTGGGATGGACTTGCATCTACAGCCTACAGATCTGAGCCCACACCATCTACTGCAGGAGCCTGTTACTAATGACAGTTGGCCTCCCGCTGCCACAGCGGGGATGGGTGAGACAACCGATTCCCGCTGTTAACGCTTTGCATGCAACGATTGCTCTGATTTCATTAGGCCTTTTTGCATGTAATCAGATATACTTCAGTCTAAGCCGAGGTACCTACTATTACCCCAAAAACCTGGGGAAAATATTTGACTTGAGTATACGCCAAGGGGTAATATTAGGTACCTCGGCTAACACTTGGATCGGCTATACTCAAGTATTTATTGTGGCTGCTGCTACAGGCACAATACATACAAACACGTATGTACCTACATACATGCACTTATCACCATAATCCCCATACCGCTCCTCATCCAAATCACTAGAACTCCCATCCCCCATACTTTGCCACTCTTTCCTGGTGTCGCGGGAGGTCCCGTCAAACTTCACCCGACACCAGGAAGTAGGTGACTGATGTCATCGGCTGCAGGCCCGCCCGAGACGCGGTTGAATCTCTGTACATGGAATGTAAGTATGTGTGTAAGGAAGTCGGTGGGTGGACATGCAGCCCCTTTTTTGGGCTCACAATCTAGGCTTCTACTCAGGTAGATCTGGTATTTCTCGTGTCTGTAAACCACACCAGCGATTTAAACCAGTGCTTAATATTTACATTAGACCTACTTTAATGTTTTTGGCCCAGTGCAATATTCCCCCTGACGCACGTGGCCGGTGAATGAGGGGCTTTTTTTGCCGCCTGACCCCTTACGTCGCATAGCATAGCCATGCTCCTTGTTAAAACTGTCTTTGGAGGACGGCCGCTTTGTGGACACCTCCTCGTTTGCGGACGCGAGTGGCGTCTTGATATGGCGCTGGGTTGTACCGCTATTTTTCCTGCCTTTTTGTACCTTGTTAACCCCTTAGTGACGGAGGCAAATTTTGGAAATCTGACGTGTCACTCAACGTAGCATAACTCTGTAAAGGTTTTGCATATCCAAGTGATTCTGACAATGTTTCTTCGCCACATGTTGTACTTCATTTAGGTGGTAAAAATAGACCAATAGAATTTATGTATATTTATTAAAAGTGCCAAAATTGGGAAAATTTTGAAAAAAATTGTCTTTCACATTTTTCAACTGTAATATCTCAAATATGTGCAAACATAATGTACAAGTCTTTGATAAGATATACATTTTCATCTGTTTACTTCATTCTGAACGCACGTTTCAAAAACTTTCGTTTTTTTTTAACCATTTAGGAGACGTACAAATTTAACATTAATTATTAACATTTTGAGGAACACTTTGTTTTCCGGCACCAAGCCAAGATTGCAAAGGCTCAGGAGTGTCAGAATAATAGATACCCCCCCAAATGACCCCATTTTAAAAACTACACCCCTTAATGTATCCACTATGGGGGATCAGGAGGATTTTGACCCCACAGCTTTTTTTTTCAGGAATTAATGCAATTTAGAGGCGAAAAAACTAAATTTCATATTTTTACAAATGTCATTTTAAAGACCTATATTTTTTTGCTATAATGCACAGGAAAATGAGGATTGACACCCCAAAATGGATACGCCTGTTTCTCCCATGTTCAGAGACATACCCGTTGTGGCCCTAATCTTATGTCTGAGTGCACAACGGGGCCCAAAATAAAAGGAGTAGTCGGTGGCTTTCAGAACAGAAATTTTGCATTAAAAGGGTTGTCCCGCGCCGAAACGTAAAATTTTTTTTTGCACAGACCCCCACATAGTACACAGTAAAAGCGCATCTATTTGTTTTTTTTTTTAAAAAGTCTCTTACCTGGGTCCCCGTTCTGCAGCTTTGAAGAATCTTCTTTCCAAGATGGCGCCGCTGGTCTTCTCCCACAGTGCACCACGGGTCTTCTCCCATGGTGCACCGTGGATGTTCTTCTCCAGCCTGCGCTCCACTACCGATTCCAGCCACCTCATTGGCTGATCGGCACCACGTGATGGAGGCGGAGCTACGCAATGATGCGAAGAAGAGGGAGGAGCCAGGACGCAGCTCGTGAGCCCGGACCATCAAGAGGAGGAATATTTAGTGTGCAAGCGCGACTGTTCGTGCGACCAGAGGAGAAGTTTGGTCGGCACCATGGAAACGGGTACGCCAGCACTGGAGGGGGTAAGTATATAACTTCTGTATGGCTCATATTTAATGCACGATGTATATTACAAAGTGCATTAATATGGCCATACAGAAGTGCTTAACCCCACTTGCTTTTGCAGGACAACCCCTTTAAGGCCTTTTATGCCCTATTGCCCACTTGTAGAGCCCTTGAGCGGCCAAAACCATAGAGACCCTCACACAAATTATCCCGTTTTTAAAACTAGACCCCCTAACAAATTCATCTACAGGTCTACTGAGAATTTTTACCCTACAATTTTTGAATAAATCTAAGCAAAGCAGAAGGAAAAAATGACGATTTTCATTTTTTTGGCAATTGTGTCATTTTAAAAAGTTTTTTTTTTTGTACAGCACACACTTGAATGAGGACTTTCACCCCAAAATGGATACTCCTGTTTGTCCCGTGTTCAGAAACATACCCATTGTGGCCCTAATCCACTTACGGGACCCATGGCAAGCCTATAATGAAAGGAACACCCGTTGGATTTCAGGGCACAACTGAATACATTCCAGGCCCCATTGCTCACTTGTGCGGGGAAAAAAATGGACTCCCTAAAAATACCCCCCCTCCCCCACCCCCTCCGCGCCCTTTTTGGCGTTCCCTAAATCTTAGATAAAAGTAATAATTTATACTACGTGTTTTTTTTTCGAAGACAGGGGTAATTACGGAGGCTGGTTGGGATGGGTACAGTGGGCAATAAAACCGGGTATCCCCCCATCTCTCATGCTTTTTGTGGGGTACTTCTTGACCTCAGTGGTAGGGATGGGGTGTAAGGCTGGGTTCACACTGGGCGGATTTGCCACGGAAATTCCTTCTGGAATTTCGACGCTGCAAATACACCTGCGGCTGCTAATCCTAGCATTAGCCAGCCATGTGGACGAGATTTCTCAGAAATCTCGTCCACACGGGACGGCGAATCCGCAGTGGCAAAGCCGACGCTGCGGTGCGCATTCACCGGCCGCAGCTGTTCATTTTTTATTCATCCGCTGCGGCCGCGCTCTCCTCTATGGGAGCGCCGGCGGCAGCGGAGAAGTGAGCAGCCAGGCTGCATCAAAACCCGTGGCTAAGTGCCGCGGGTTTTGAAGCAGCTGATTCCTGGCAGAAATCTTGCAGTTCTTTACTGCGACCAAACCGCGAGATTTCCGCACGGAATCTGCCCAGTGTGAACCCAGCCTAAAAAGTGGCACTCTGAGTCTCTGTAAGCTTGCGGAGGTGCGGCGGTCTCACACAGAAGGCGCTCAACAAGCTGCTCCTGGAACTGCATGAAGGCGAGCGTTCCCGGGGCTTCTTGTAAATTACGGATTACAGGTAGCGGTCTGAATAACGCCGAGCTCACACGGCCGTATGTGGAATCCGCTTGCGGAGGCCTGCAGTGGATCCCAGCTGTGAGCCGGCTGTGACCCTGCGTACGGCCGCGTAATGTACTGCGCATAACTGCCTACTCACACAGGCGGTCATGCACGCTACACCTTTTTTTTGCTTGTATGTCGCTTAGCGATGACACAGGTACCCGCAGCCCGTACACAATGTAGTCGCGTATGGGCTGCGGGTATATCCGCGATCATGGAGCACAATGGGTTCTATGTTGCCGATATCAGCGGTAAAATAGAACCTGCTGCGTTCTCTTTTCTGCGAGTGGATTACACAATTCTGACCCGCTAATGTGAGCGGAAATGTGTAATCCAATGCGATTGATCTGCGTAATACCGCAGATCAGACGCATGCGGAATCCGTAATTCCTATCCGGTCATGTGAGACCGGCCTAAGGTAGATCGCTACTTTTTTATTACGTGACTGGGGACCGCTCAACGAGGCCATCCGTCACTGCTCCAGGCTGTCGGCGACCGTTGGTCGCTGAGAGCGAGGAGATTTTAAGTTTCCTGGGCTCCCCGACTCCTGCGCATGTGTCCAGCATTTTGCCGGTGGTCGCATGTGCAGAATCCGGGAAGGTTCACGGAGGAGGATCGCGTCGGAGTTCAAATATGGAGGCCTCCGGTAAAAAGTTTCATCTCCTCTCACCGATCGCATCGGTGAGGGGAGATGAAACTTCAAATTTTTTTTTTTACTTTTACGTGATCGCCCTTATTATATAACGGCGAACACGTGACCAGGAACCACGGCCCTCCGTGAAATCTCCAGGCCCTTGGCTCACTTTTGTAGCCAGGAGCAGGGAGAATTTAAATTATCCTGGCAATCCACAGCTTTTGCGCATGTGTCCGCCATTTTGGCGACGGGCGCGTGCGCAGACGCTGAGGTAAGGTCCGCGGATTAATCCGGGGCCTTATGTACGTACTTTCATCCTCCCTCACAGATATAATCCATGAGGGGAGATGAAACGTACGCTTTTTTAACTTTAAAACTTTTTTTTACTTTTTACACATTTTTTCTCACTTTACATGATCACTGCTATCCATTGGCTGACAGTGATCATGTCCCCGGTATAATCTCTCTGCTCCTGGCTACACATGGCAGCCAGGAGCAGAGGAATTTTAAATTTCCCGGGGCTCGAGCCCCTCTGTGCACGCGCCCGATGTCAATCATCGGGCGCGCATGCGCAGAAGGGGACTTCGGGTCCCAGAACACCGGGGACATCGGCAGACCTGAGGTGAGTATTTTGACCTCCCCTCATGGATCCGATCCATGAGGGGAGGTGAAACTTTACTTTTTAAAAACTTTTTTGCAGTTTTCCGTGATCGCCGTTATCCGTTGGATAACGACGATCGCGGTATCGGGGACCACTCACCGCGGTCCCTGCTGACATCTCCTGCCTCCCGGCTACCTACAGGAGCCGGGAGCCAGGAGATTTTAAATCTCCCGCGCCGCCAGGCCTTCTGCGCATGTGGCTGTCGTAATGCCGCCTGGCGCGCATGCGCAGAAGACCGGCTTCGGGGCCCGGAGCAGCAGGGGAGCGGGGAGCAGTGCGGCTGACCTCGGTGAGTATTTTCAGCTGCCCTGATGGATCCGATCTGAATCTTTAACTTTTTTTGTACTTTTATTTACTTTTTTGCGATCGGCGCTATCCATTCTTCCTTCTTTTAGGGATTGGTAATGATTGTACTTTGAGAATCTCATTTCGCAATATTTCCCAACCTTCTTGGACATTTCTGTCCTTAAGAACATCCAGCCATTGGATTCTTCCTCTCCTCTTTCTGAGTTCATTAAAGGGGTTGTCCCGCGCCGAAACGGTTTTTTTTTTTTTTTCAATAGCCCCCCCCCCGTTCGGCGCGAGACAAACCCGATGCAGGGGTTTAAAAAAAAAACCGGATAGTACTTACCCGAATCCCCGCGCTCCGGTGACTTCTTACTAACCTTGCGAAGATGGCCGCCGGGATCTTCACCCTCGGTGGACCGCAGGTCTTCTGTGCAGTCCATTGCCGATTCCAGCCTCCTGATTGGCTGGAATCGGCACACGTGATGGGGCGGAGCTACGAGGTGCAGCTCTCCAGCACGAGCGGCCCCATTCAACACGGAGAAGACCGGACTGCGCAAGCGCGTCTAATCGGGCGATTAGACGCTGAAAATTAGACGGCACCATGGAGACGAGGACGCTAGCAACGGAGCAGGTAAGTGAATAACTTCTGTATGGCTCATAATTAATGCACGATGTATATTACAAAGTGCATTAATATGGCCATACAGAAGTGTATACCCCCACTTTGTTTCGAGGGACAACCCCTTTAATATCTGCCTTTCTGAGATCCAACCTTGAGGTCTGAGTTTTCTCAGGTCTTGCTCCTCTTTTAATCCAACATCCAAGCATATTATGCTCCCTGCCTCCTAAGATCCCGGCCACCCTTACTTCCCCAGCCATTCCATCTCTGTTGGTAAGAATTAGATCCAAGATAGCAGATCCCCTTGTTTCCTCTTCGACCTTTTGGAAGATAAAGTTGTCAGCAAGAGCAGATAAGTATTTGTTGGACCCATTACTTTTACCGGAGAGATTCCCAACAATTGTCTGGATCGGTAAACTCTCCCATGATCACTATGTTGGGCTTCTTTGAGAGCTTGGCCATCTGATGTAGAAGGAGTTCCTCCATATCTTCTGCTTGTCCAGGCGGCCTATAGTAAATGCCTATAATGGTGTCCTTTCTGTTGTTCTCTTCTTGTATTCTTACCCAAACTGTTTCTACAGAACTCCCAGCTCTGAAGCTTGAATCTCTGTGGAGATTAATGTTTTCCTAACATACAACACAACACCTCCTCCCCTTTTATTAGGTCTGATTCTTATAAATAAGTTGTATCCTTCAAGCCTTGTGTTACAATCATGTGTATCATTCCACCAAGTTTCCATGATGCCTATGACATATTTCTCTTCCTGTGTTAGGAGCTCCAATTCTCCTTGTTTGTTTCCCATGCTTTGGGCATTTGTGTAGAAACATGTTAGTTTGTGATCGGGGTCTCTTGCTCCTCTACTTGCCTTCTGAATGTTTTGTCTTTTGCAGCGTCCAAGGAGCGGGCCCACAGCCGAAAGGACAGCGGGGTAGAGAAAAGGCCTTGTCACTGGGCTCTACCATCTCCTTCCCTGGGGGTAGCTCGGGACCTGATCATATTACTGCTGGGAGAGATCACAGGGATAGCAACCGGGGGTTAACTCTAGGCTACTGAAGTTTGTTCTTTCTTCCGACTTCTAATGTATTAATTAGCTGTATATTTTTACCTGGCCTTTCACTTCCTTTTCCATGTTGTTCTAGTTTAAAGCTCTCCTAATGAGTGAAGCAAGGCGCCCACCAAATATATGCTTACCTGTCTTTGTAAGGTGCAACCCGTCTCTAGCAAACAGTCCATCGTGTAGGTAATTATGATGAGTCATCTAGCTCCTGTGGATAGGTGATAAATGGATTTTGTAAGATTTCCCCTTTAAAGGGAGGGAACCTGTCATCATCTTTTAGCTCCATAAACTACGTTATGGGGCTCAAAGTTGAGGAAACGGGGAGCCAGATCTGTTTCATAGCGGGTGCCCCGTTCCCACATTGTGTGCCCGCTATGCTGGCTTGTGGACACAGCGTGACTCTTCTCAGTCAGCGCTCTCCTATAGAGATGAATGAGAGGGCGCATGCCCAGAGCTGGCTGAGAAGAGTCAGGGTGTGCGCCAACTTCACAGCGCAGGAACGGGGCACCCGGTGAGTATTAAACAGCACCCCGGACTCACCGTTCCATCACATCTCAGCCCTATAACATAGTTTATGGGGCTCAAAGGTGGTGACCGGTTCCCCGTGCGGAGATATGAGGAATTTCCTCCAAATATGGTGGAATTTGTGGAGCAAAACCAGCCACAAAATTAGGCAACATTTGCGCCGCGTGTAAAGCCATCCGAAGGCCGCCTTCTGCAACAGAGAACCTGCAAGAAATTTTCAGTGGTCAAATCTGCACTAAAGTAGCCATATTGATTGGGGGGTGGGGTGGGGTGATGAAGGACTTTCATTACTTTGGGGTAAAAGGAACTCTACAATATATTTAGATAATTCAGAGAAATGAACACAAATCGCAGGTTTTACTACAAATTTAATGACCCCAAAATGGAGCAGAATAAAGTAGTAGGGAGCGCCGCTTCACACTTGGGTTGGGGATTTCGCTTTCCTACTCCATGCAGGTGGCAGGAAAGGGGAATCCGGCCGGACGGCATTGACTGTAATGGTGTCCATTCGGTTTCCACACAGCTGCCCGGCTTTTGGCATGCATGGCTTTTTCTTTCGTTATTCTCATCCGGATCTGCGATGGACCCTCCGACACCGATGTGAAATCGGCCTTAATCAGTCCGACTGCCGACACCTCACACAGCGCTGGATCCAGGAGGGCTCAGTAACATATCCCAGCGTCTCCAATATGGGGATCTATTCCTGGACAGGAACTGGTTAATCAGAAGGAAAGCGACTCCTGGTTCGTTTAGTATGGAGACTTTGAACTTCTATTCCGGCTCATGACCAGCAGAGGGCGCAGTGCTGGCTACTACACCGACTTGGAGAACCGTTCGCTTACGTATTCCCCCTTGTTGGCGTCCCTCATCCTCTGTCGCGCTTTCATCTGCTCTATCCGCTGTTTGTCAACGGTGTTCTTTGCATACAAGAAAAGCAGGATGCCGGAAGGAAAGCCGATCGCCCTGCGATAAGAATGACAGTGCATTATCTGAGCTGCTGCAGAACAGGGAGTGCAGCTCTGGAGTATAATACAGGATGTAACTCCGGATCAGTACAGGATAAGTAATGTGTGTACACAGTGACTCCACCAGCAGAATAGTGAGTGCAGCTCTGGAGTATAATACAGGATGTAACTCCGGATCAGTACAGGATAAGTAATGTGTGTACACAGTGACTCCACCAGCAGAATAGTGAGTGCAGCTCTGGAGTATAATACAGGATGTAACTCAGGATCAGTACAGGATAAGTAATGTGTGTACACAGTGACTCCACCAGCAGAATAGTGAGCACAGCTCTGGAGTATAATACAGGATGTAACTAAGGATAAGTAATGTGTGTACACAGTGACCCCACCAGCAGAATAGTGAGTGCAGCTCTGGAGTATAATACAGGATGTAACTGAGGATCAGTACAGGATAAGTAATGTATGTACACAGTGACTCCACCAGCAGAATAGTGAGCACAGCTCTGGAGTATAATACAGGATGTAACTCAGGATCAGTACAGGATAAGTAATGTGTGTACACAGTGACTCCACCAGCAGAATAGTGAGTGCAGCTCTGGAGTATAATACAGGATGTAATTAAGGATCAGTACAGGATAAGTAATGTGTGTACAGAGTGACTCCACCAGCAGAATAGTGAGTGCAGCTCTGGAGTATAATACAGGATGTAACTCAGGGTCAGTACAGGATCAGTAATGTACGTACACAGTGACTCCACCAGCAGAATAGTGAGCACAGCTCTGGAGTATAATACAGGATGTAACTCAGGAGCAGTACAGGATAAGTAATGTATGTACACAGTGACTCCACCAGCAGAATAGTGAGTGCAGCTCTGGAGTATAATACAGGATGTAACTCAGGATCAGTACATGATAAGTAATGTATGTACACAGTGACTCCACCAGCAGAATAGGGAGTGCAGCTCTGGGGTATAATACAGGATGTAACTGAGGATCAGTACAGGATAAGTAATGTATGTACACAGTGACCCCACCAGCAGAATAGTGAGTGCAGCTCTGGGGTATAATACAGGATAAGTAATGTATGTACACAGTGACTACACCAGCAGAATAGTGAGTGCAGCTCTGGGGTATAATACAGGATGTAACTGAGGATCAGTACAGGATAAGTAATGTATGTACACAGTGACTCCACCAGCAGAATAGTGAGCAAAGCTCTGGGGTATAATACAGGGTGTAACTGAGGATCAGTACAGGATAAGTAATGTATGTACACAGGGACTCTACCAGCAGAATAGTGAGTGCAGCTCTGGAGGATAATACAGGATGTAACTGAGGATCTGTATAGGATAAGTAATGTATGTACACAGTGACTCCACCAGCAGAATAGTGAGTGCAGCTCTGTATAATACTTGTACACAGTGAAGGAGAAGCAGTATGTATACACAAGATACTAGGATATTTCTGATGGCATCACACCAGATCTATACATGATGGACTATCAGATTGTCTGGATTATCAGGAACTCCAGTTTGGGAATGCCAACAGTTTGGAACATTAACATGAATACTGGTTAAAATACAATCTCATGCCCTGGACCCAGTTAGTCTTTTCTTGCACTTTCATGTCTTTATTACGTCCTGCACCGACCAGCTGAAGTTCTGGATAATTAGAATTTACTGTGCTGACAATCAAAATGTCTCCATTAAGCCAGAAGAGAAACTCTCCGGTGACCACAATGCCCCCTCCATGTCAGAGGGACAACTAGATCAAGCAGAACCCTGCATGCAGCTCCTCATACTTCAGCTTCCCAGTCTCTTGTCAGTATGACACATTGTAACACAAATGACCTGATTGCTGTATTCTGAGGGTCAGTGCGATTACTACAATACCAAACTTACATCGTTTTTTTTTTTTTTGCTTTACTTTTATTTTTTTTAAAGAAATTTAATTTTTTTTACAATTATTTTCTGCCGCCATCTTCTGCGCACAATAACTTTTGATTTTTCCGTCGACATAGTTGTGCGGGGCTCATTTTTTGTGAGACACCCGGTAGTTTACATTGGTACCATTTCAGAATATATATGACTTTTTGATCCTTTTTATTGCATTTTTTCTGGGAGACGGTGATTGAGAAAGTGCATTGCTGGCATTTTTTTTTTCAGACAATGTTCACCGTGCGGGGTAGATAATCCGCCGCTTTGATGGATCGGACTTTTACAACGCGGAGATACCAAATATGTATTTTTGTTTTAGGATTTAGATTTTTTTTTTTATTATAGATACGACAAAAGGGGGCGATTTAAACTATTACCTTTTTATTGTAATAAATTGTAAAAAAAAAAACAACTTGATTTTTCCTTTTTTTTTTTAGCCCCCCTGGGGGACCACAACTAGCGATGCTTTGATCGCTCCTGCAGTATGATGTAATGCTATAGTATTACATCATACTGCGAATTGACAGGCAGTCTATCAAGCCACCCCACAGGGACCGCTCAGCCAATTACAGACTGTGCTTAGCTATTCATTCATGAATGAATAGCTAAACACTATCTGTAATTGGCTGAGCGCTCAGCCAATAGCTAAGCACTAGCTGCTATTGGCTGAGCGCTCAGCCAATCAGCACAGCCCTTTCAGGAGACAGGGATTTTTAAATCCCCGCCTGCTGAAAGTGCCGGACAGCAGTGCTGGGGAGCCAGCCGGAGGTGAGTAAATTTAAAAAAAAAAATTTTTAACACTTATTGATGATTTTCAGGGAAGCGCTTATATTTCATCTTTTATCCTGTTTATGGAGAAATAAACTTGCAGATTTTATTGCACTTTAAACGAGTCTGCTACGGTCTATAGTAAAAGAAGGTTTGGACGTGGTGGGAACTGGAGTCCATTCCCGTTAAAGCGGTGCAGTGTGGGAAGCCTCCCCGTGTAAGGGTTCTACAGTTGTGGAGCTGCTGGTCTTCTGTTCTATTATACTGGATATGAAAAAAATCTAAAAGTCGTATAGTAGGACTAGAAACGACAGGACATCCCGAAAAGAGACAAACCCTCATACAAGTTGGTCAACGGAAAAATAAATAAACGTTACGGCGGCAGAAAAGAATTTTATTTTTTCCAAAGATATTTTACTTTAAAAAGTAGTGCAGCAAGAAAAAAACCAAAAAACTATATAAAACGTGTCATTGTGGTAATCGTGCCGACACAGAATGAAGTTATCGCCTGCTTTTCATGGCAGTGTGTACGACGCAGAAACAAGACCCCCCTTTTTCCCATTTCACTCCACTTAGAATTTTTTTAAAGTTTTTCAGTAAATTATATGGTACAATATATAGAACCATTAAAAAAATACGACTCGTCCCCCAGAAACCTCTCGGCCCGCAGACAGGCGAGTCGGTGGAGAAATAAAACCGTTAGCATTGTTTAAAAGGGAGGAGGAAAAACTGAAAAAAATGGCAGCTTCTTTAAGGGGTTAAAGGAAATGTCTGTCCAGCACAAGGATTTCAGCAGTGGGCAGCAGGAAGCGGGCAAGCGTAAAGCATGCATCCCCGAGCTTCAGGCCGGAGGGACAGGTTCCCTGTACATTCATGCGCAGTTCTACTTACCATGCCCACCCTATTTTCTTCATGGCATTGTCAGAAGAAGCGCCCCCTTTAAAGTACACGCTAGTCCTGTAGGCAGGGTCCTTATTCTTTGGAGCTGCATGTAATGCAGATGTGGTGTGCATGGATTTGGCATTCTCAGCAATTGGGGATCTTGGGCAGGGGGTCCTTCTGTAGATCAAGCCTGGAAACGCGCCTGAAAGTATACAAAAAAAAATGGTACATGTATAGTGAATTATATCAACAGAGACCAAGAAGTACTGTGCAGTGGTATGTACACACTACAGAGCTACGAGGAGTACCATGCAGTGGTATGTACACACTACAGAGCTACGAGGAGTACCGCGCAGTGGTCTGTAGACACCACAGAGACCCGAGGAGTACCGCGCAGCGGTCTGTAGACACCACAGAGACCCGAGGAGTACCGCGCAGCGGTCTGCACACACTACAGAGATAAGAGGAGTACCGTGCAGCGGTCTGTAGACACCACAGAGATACGAGGAGTACCGCACAGCGGTCTGCACACACTACAGAGATACGAGGAGTACCGCACAGCGGTCTGTACACACTACAGAGATACGAGGAGTACCGCGCAGCGGTCTGTACACACTACAGAGATACGAGGAGTACCGTGCAGCGGTCTGTACACACTACAGAGACACGAGGAGTACCGCGCAGCGGTCTGTAGACACTACAGAGATACGAGGAGTACCCCGCAGCGGTCTGCACACACTACAGAGATACGAGGAGTACCGTGCAGCGGTCTGTAGACACTACAGAGATACGAGGAGTACCGTGCAGCGGTCTGCACACACTACAGAGATACGAGGAGTACCGTGCAGCGGTCTGCACACACTACAGAGATACGAGGAGTACCGTGCAGCGGTCTGTACACACTACAGAGATACGAGGAGTACCGTGCAGCGGTCTGTACACACTACAGAGATACGAGTACCACCGTGCAGCGGTCTGTACACACTACAGAGATACGAGGAGTACCGTGCAGCGGTCTGCACACACTACAGAGATACGAGGAGTACCGTGCAGCGGTCTGTACACACTACAGAGATACGAGGAGTACCGTGCAGCGGTCTGTACACACTACAGAGATACGAGTACCACCGTGCAGCGGTCTGTACACACTACAGAGATACGAGGAGTACCGTGCAGCGGTCTGCACACACTACAGAGATACGAGGAGTACCGTGCAGCGGTCTGTACACACTACAGAGATACGAGGAGTACCGCGCAGCGGTCTGTACACACTACAGAGATACGAGGAGTACCGTGCAGCGGTCTGCACACACTACAGAGATACGAGGAGAACCGTGCAGCGGTCTGCACACACACTACAGAGCTACGAGGAGTACCGTGCAGCCGTCTGCACACACACTACAGAGCTACGAGGAGTACCGTGCAGTCGTCTGCACACACACTACAGAGCTACGAGGAGTACCGTGCAGCCGTCTGCACACACACTACAGAGCTACGAGGAGTACCGTGCAGCCGTCTGCACACACACTACAGAGCTACGAGGAGTACCGTGCAGCCGTCTGCACACACACTACAGAGCTACGAGGAGTACCGTGCAGCGGTCTGCACACACTACAGACATACGAGGAGTACCGTGCAGCGGTCTGTACACACTTGAACAGATTTGATTTTCTGTTCGAAAGCTTTGTGGTGGCGGCCAACCTGTAATATTCTGCAGCAAGAAAAATGGCGTAAACTAAGGATTATACCCGGCATACTGAACACGTAGAATAGTGCAGAGCATCAGCTTGTAACATATAGGAAACATGACCGGCCCCTTTATTAGAGCCCGCGGTTGGCGCTTCCCTGTATGGAAAATATTCCCCGGAGTGCGGCATAAAATCACGTGAAAAGTTTTCTATGGATCAGTTTCAGTGTGAATCCACATTAGGTGGGAAAATCCAACGATCTGAGCGACTTCCAACAAGGCCGGTCATCGGTGCTAGACTAGCCGGGGGCTCACCGCCAAACGGGGGGGTTTCTCATTTAACGGAGTGGATAATTTAGCAAGAATGGCGCGATCGAGGAAGAAAATCTACAGAAAGGGGATTCTGTGCGTGGAAATGACTTGTCACAGAAAGGGGTCAGAGGAGGATGTTAGGAATCGTTCTGACCAACAGGCTGCACAGTCAGCTGAATACAACGCTGGAGCTCCAACTAACGTGTCCGAACGCACAACTCGCCCTTTCCCCGCACGGATGGGCTATAACATCAGACCACCAGTTCAGCACCATTGTGTCTAAGAGAAACAGAAAGACTCCAGCGGGCAAAAGAGCGCAAAACTTGTATCACTGAGCAGCGGGAAAACATCTCCTGGTCAGATGGGTCCAGATTTCTGTTGCTGATGGGAGGTCAGAATTTGGCACAAGCAGCATGAATCGCTGACCCCTTGCTGTCAGCCGGTCAGAACATGTCAGCACCGCCATCTAATCTGCAGCAACTACAAGAAGCTTCCTGTCCGCAGGGGCCGATATTCCTGCAGAACCATTTCATCACCAAGTGGAATCTACGCCACGAAGAATCACTGCGGTTCTGATGGCCAAATGCGTCCAACGCCACTAGATGGGGGGTCTCTAATAAAGTGGCCGGTCAGCGTACATTCTGGTTATGGACGTGTGCTAGTAACACGCCTAAACACGCCATCCATCACGGAGAACACGTGAGCAGCCGCCATTACTGGAGCCACGCGTATACATACAGGACAGGACATACGTATACAGCGCAGCAGCCAATCCTGCGCCCTACAACCAGCGTACAGCCGTACCGTGCGAGGAGGGGGACATATCAGCACCGTACACACACACCTATAGGTGCACTATAAAGCCCAGCACACCCTCCCCAGCTGCAGGCGGCAGCTGTGCCCTTTACTTGTCCTCTATGAGGTGCAGCAGCCGTCACACCCAGCAGCGCCCCCTGCAGCACACATGCACAACCCCCATCTCTAGTCATGTGCATCGTTACCCCAGCAGCTCCTGGTGGCCCCTGACAGCCACACTGCACCCCTGGAAGCAGCCATCTTGCACTGAGCTCTGCAAACAGCACAATTTCTACCTCCAGCTTCTTGCTAAAAGCATTGCATTGTGGGAGTTGTAGTCTTCCTGCGGCAGAAGTTATGTTTGTGTTGTAACAGATGGACCGTGTCTGCAGCCGTCCGCCTGTACTGCCGGGGGTCTCCTTCATTATACTGTACGGGGGCCACAGTCATTTAGGGATCTACAGATGACGCACTGTTATGGGGGATCTGTGGATGACACAATGTTATGGGGGATCTACAGATGACGCACTGTTATGCGGAAATGCAGCTGTGGTGCGGTTTTAAAAGATGCAGCATGTTCATTCTACGGTCGTTTCCGCGGCGCTTTTTTGTCCATAGACCTCTATGGACGCAGCCAAAACCGCATCAAATACGCAGCAAAAGTAAAAAAGCGCTGCAGAAAAAAACGCTTGCGGATTTTTCCGCACAAAAATCCGCAGCAAAATCCGCAAGCCGAAATTCACCTTTGAAGCGGTTTTGTTGCAGAAGCAGTTCTTCTGCGTCAACACCGCAACGGAAAAACCGCAGTAAAACCGCGACAAATCCGCCCTGTGTGAACCCAGCCTTATGGGGGATCTGTAGATGATGCACTGTTATGGGGGATCTGTGGATGACACAATGTTATGGGGGGATCTGTAGATGACGCACTGTTATAGGGGGATCTGTAGATGACGCACTGTTATGGGGATCTGTGGATGACACAATGTTATGGGGGGATCTGTGGATGACGCACTGTTATGGGGGGATCTGTAGATGACGCACTGTTATGGGGGGATCTGTGGATGACGCACTGTTATGGGGGATCTGTGGATGACGCACTGTTATGGGGATCTGTGGATGACGCACTGTTATAGGGGATCTGTGGATGACGCACTGTTATAGGGGATCTGTGGATGACGCACTGTTATGGGGGGATCTGTGGATGACGCACTGTTATGGGGGGATCTGTGGATGACGCACTGTTATAGGGGATCTGTGGATGACGCACTGTTATGGGGGATCTGTGGATGACGCACTGTTATGGGGATCTGTGGATGACGCACTGTTATAGGGGATCTGTGGATGACGCACTGTTATAGGGGATCTGTGGATGACGCACTGTTATGGGGGATCTACAGATGACGCACTGTTATGGGGGATCTGTAGATGACGCACTGTTATAGGGGGATCTGTAGATGACGCACTGTTATGGGGATCTGTGGATGACACAATGTTATGGGGGGATCTGTGGATGACGCACTGTTATGGGGGGATCTGTAGATGACGCACTGTTATGGGGGGATCTGTAGATGACGCACTGTTATAGGGATCTGTGGATGACGCACTGTTATGGGGGGATCTGTGGATGACGCACTGTTATAGGGGATCTGTGGATGACGCACTGTTATGGGGGATCTGTGGATGACGCACTGTTATGGGGATCTGTGGATGACGCACTGTTATAGGGGATCTGTGGATGACGCACTGTTATAGGGGATCTGTGGATGACGCACTGTTATGGGGGGATCTGTGGATGACGCACTGTTATGGGGGGATCTGTGGATGACGCACTGTTATAGGGGATCTGTGGATGACGCACTGTTATGGGGGATCTGTGGATGACGCACTGTTATGGGGATCTGTGGATGACGCACTGTTATAGGGGATCTGTGGATGACGCACTGTTATAGGGGATCTGTGGATGACGCACTGTTATGGGGGATCTGTGGATGACGCACTGTTATGGGGGATCTGTGGATGACACACAGTTATGGGGGATCTGTGGATGACGCACTGTTATGGGGGATCTGTGGATGACGCACTGCTATGGGGGATCTGTGGATGACGCACTGTTATAGGGGATCTGTGGATGACGCACTGTTATGGGGGATCTGTGGATGACGCACTGTTGTGGGGGATCTGTAGATGACGCACTGTTATGGGGGATCTGCGGATGACGCACTGTTATGGGGATCTGTGGATGACGCACTGTTATGGGGGATCTGCAGATGACACACTGTTATGGGGGATCTACAGATGACACACTGTTATGGGGGATCTACAGATGATGCACTGTTATGGGGGATCTGTGGATGACGCACTGTTATGGGGGATCTGTGGATGACGCACTGTTATGAGGATCTATGGATGACGCACTGTTATGAGGATCTATGGATGACGCACTGTTATGGGGGATCTGTGGATGACGCACTGTTATGGGGGATCTGTAGATGACGCACTGTTATGGGGGATCTGTGGATGACGCACTGTTATGGGGGATCTGTGGATGACGCACTGTTATGGGGGATCTGTGGATGACGCACTGTTATGAGGATCTATGGATGACGCACTGTTATGAGGATCTATGGATGACGCACTGTTATGGGGGGATCTGTAGATGACGCACTGTTATGGGGGGATCTGTAGATGACGCACTGTTATGGGGGATCTGTGGATGACGCACTGTTATGGGGATCTGTGGATGACGCACTGTTATGGGGGATCTGTGGATGACGCACTGTTATGGGGAATCTGTGGATGACGCACTGTTATAGGGGATCTGTGGATGACGCACTGTTATGGGGGATCTGTGGATGACACACTGTTATGGGGGATCTGTGGATAATGCACTGTTATGGGGATCTGTGGATGACGCACTGTTATGGGGGATCTACAGATGACACACTGTTATGGGGGATCTACAGATGACACACTGTTATGGGGATCTGTGGATGACGCACTGTTATGGGGGATCTACAGATGACGCACTGTTATGGGGGATCTGTGGATGACGCACTGTTATGGGGGATCTGTGGATGACGCACTGTTATGGGGGATCTGTGGATGACGCACTGTTATGGGGATCTGTGGATGATGCACTGTTATGTGGGATCTGTGGATGACGCACTGTTATGGGGGATCTGTGGCTGACACACTGTTATGGGGGATCTGCAGATGACACACTGTTATGGGGGATCTGTGGATGACGCACTGTTATGGGGATCTGTAGATGACGCACTGTTATGGGGGGATCTGTAGATGACGCACTGTTATAGGGATCTGTGGATGACGCACTGTTATGGGGGGTTCTGTAGATGACGCACTGTTATAGGGGATCTGTGGATGACGCACTGTTATAGGGGATCTGTGGATGACACACTGTTATGGGGATCTGGAGATGACGCACTGTTATAGGGGATCTATGGATGACGCACTGTTATGGGGGATCTGTGGATGACGCACTGTTATGAGGGATCTGTGGATGACGCACTGTTATGGGGGATCTGTGGATGACGCACTGTTGTGGGGGATCTGTGGATGACACACTGTTATAGGGGATCTGTAGATGACGCACTGTTATAGGGGATCTGTAGATGACGCACTGTTATGGGGGATCTGTGGATGACGCACTGTTATGGGGGATCTGTAGATGACGCACTGTTATAGGGGGATCTGTAGATGACGCACTGCTATGGGGGATCTGTAGATGACGCACTGTTATGGGGGATCTGTAGATGACGCACTGTTATAGGGGGATCTGTAGATGACGCACTGTTATGGGGATCTGTGGATGACGCACTGTTATGGGGATCTGTGGATGACGCACTGTTATGGGGATCTGTGGATGACGTACTGTTATGGGGGATCTGTGGATGACGCACTGTTATGGGGATCTGTGGATGACGTACTGTTATGGGGGATCTGTGGATGACGCACTGTTATGGGGGATCTGTGGATGACGCACTGTTATAGGGGGATCTGTAGATGACGCACTGTTATGGGGATCTGTGGATGACGCACTGTTATGGGGATCTGTGGATGACGCAATGTTATAGGGGGATCTGTGGATGACGCACTGCTATGGGGGATCTGTGGATGACGCACTGTTATAGGGGATCTGTGGATGACGCACTGTTATGGGGGATCTGTGGATGACGCACTGTTGTGGGGGATCTGTAGATGACGCACTGTTATGGGGGATCTGCGGATGACGCACTGTTATGGGGATCTGTGGATGACGCACTGTTATGGGGGATCTGCAGATGACACACTGTTATGGGGGATCTACAGATGACACACTGTTATGGGGGATCTACAGATGATGCACTGTTATGGGGGATCTGTGGATGACGCACTGTTATGGGGGATCTGTGGATGACGCACTGTTATGAGGATCTATGGATGACGCACTGTTATGAGGATCTATGGATGACGCACTGTTATGAGGATCTATGGATGACGCACTGTTATGGGGGGATCTGTAGATGACGCACTGTTATGGGGGGATCTGTAGATGACGCACTGTTATGGGGGATCTGTGGATGACGCACTGTTATGGGGATCTGTGGATGACGCACTGTTATGGGGGATCTGTGGATGACGCACTGTTATGGGGAATCTGTGGATGACGCACTGTTATAGGGGATCTGTGGATGACGCACTGTTATGGGGGATCTGTGGATGACACACTGTTATGGGGGATCTGTGGATAATGCACTGTTATGGGGATCTGTGGATGACGCACTGTTATGGGGGATCTACAGATGACACACTGTTATGGGGGATCTACAGATGACACACTGTTATGGGGATCTGTGGATGATGCACTGTTATGTGGGATCTGTGGATGACGCACTGTTATGGGGGATCTGTGGCTGACACACTGTTATGGGGGATCTGCAGATGACACACTGTTATGGGGGATCTGTGGATGACGCACTGTTATGGGGATCTGTAGATGACGCACTGTTATGGGGGGATCTGTAGATGACGCACTGTTATAGGGATCTGTGGATGACGCACTGTTATGGGGGGTTCTGTAGATGACGCACTGTTATAGGGGATCTGTGGATGACGCACTGTTATAGGGGATCTGTGGATGACACACTGTTATGGGGATCTGGAGATGACGCACTGTTATAGGGGATCTATGGATGACGCACTGTTATGGGGGATCTGTGGATGACGCACTGTTATGAGGGATCTGTGGATGACGCACTGTTATGGGGGATCTGTGGATGACGCACTGTTGTGGGGGATCTGTGGATGACACACTGTTATAGGGGATCTGTAGATGACGCACTGTTATAGGGGATCTGTAGATGACGCACTGTTATGGGGGATCTGTGGATGACGCACTGTTATGGGGGATCTGTAGATGACGCACTGTTATAGGGGGATCTGTAGATGACGCACTGCTATGGGGGATCTGTAGATGACGCACTGTTATGGGGGATCTGTAGATGACGCACTGTTATAGGGGGATCTGTAGATGACGCACTGTTATGGGGATCTGTGGATGACGCACTGTTATGGGGATCTGTGGATGACGCACTGTTATGGGGATCTGTGGATGACGTACTGTTATGGGGGATCTGTGGATGACGCACTGTTATGGGGATCTGTGGATGACGTACTGTTATGGGGGATCTGTGGATGACGCACTGTTATGGGGGATCTGTGGATGACGCACTGTTATAGGGGGATCTGTAGATGACGCACTGTTATGGGGATCTGTGGATGACGCACTGTTATAGGGGGATCTGTAGATGACGCACTGTTATGGGGGATCTGTGGATGACGCACTGTTATGGGGATCTGTGGATGACGCACTGTTATAGGGGATCTGTGGATGACGCACTGTTATGGGGGATCTGTAGATGACGCACTGTTATGGGGGATCTGTGGATGACGCACTGTTATGGGGGTCTTGGGCTTTGCCAGTTCTTCCTTCCCATTTACAGTAAGAGGGACCCCGAGTTCTCAGTATAATTTCTGCACTTATTCTGAACTTTATAACACCTTTCGGCCCCAAAACCCCAAGAATGTCTGTAAAACACTACATCTCCCAGGAAGCACCGCGACGAGCATGCGCCCTGCGCCTTGTTTATGTGCCCGAACTACGCTGTCACTCTGACTTGCTGAAAAGGATTACTCTTCTGATTGGTCAACGTCTGAAAGCGTGTGATTGTATTGGCTGCGGAGAGGCCCGCCCCGGACTCTGTCGGCTAAGGTTTGGTTGCACGGTGCTCTCGGAAGGAGGAGCGCCCACGTGTGTCAAGCAACAGCTCCAGGCCGGAAAACATCGGAAGGGGTCCCTGCCCGGCGCCGCAATCACTGCACTGCTACACTGTACCGTAAGTGCCTTCATCCAGCTTACTGGCTCTGGAGCAAATATGGCGCTTATTGGTGGCCGCACTGCAACCTGAGGCATGTAGGGGGGGGGGAGAGGATCACGCGGTGGGGGTCAGATGAGAGTCTGGCGTCCCGCAGGGTCCGAGGTGGCGGCTGCCTCTGTTGTGCCCTGTCATAGGATTTATTTGGGCTTCTTCACAAACACCAAAAAAACCTCCACTTTTGCAAGTTTGTGTGATGGTTCTAAGATCACTGCTTGCTGTCAGTGACTGGACGCCTCCCTAATGACATCGGGAGGCAGAAACCCACAGCCGAGGATTTATTCCAACTGCATCCCCTCTGGGAGGTAAATAGTGCGGATGGCGGACTGATACATTGTAACGGCACAGGAGGGGGACGTGTGCTGCAGATGTGTGCAGCTCAGAGGAGTGTCTAGACTGGAAGCCATTGTAACAAACCCTCAGCGGTGAGAACGGTCAGGCTTTTAGAGGTTTCCTGCCTCCAGGCACAAGCAAAGCAATCTTCCAGTCACTGACAGCAAGCAGGGTCAGAAAGTAAACAGCAACGACCTCATGTATCAAATCTGTCTAATGAGAACGCTGCTGCCCATAACAACCAATCAGAGCGCAGCATTCATTTCATAGACTGCTGTGGTATAACGAAAGCTGCGCTGTGATTGGTTGTTATGGGCAACAAAGACAGTTTCCCATCTGAGGGAAATTTTGATAAGTTTGCCCCAATATTCCTATTCACTGACAGCAAACGGGTCCTGGGAATGATGAGGAACAGAAGCTGAAAGTACATTCATTGTCAGTAACATCCCTCCCCCTAGAAGGAGTATATATATATCCACATCCACTCGTTGTCAGTAACCCCCCGGTGTGTCGGCGGCCGTGATGCGCAGTATATTAGTTGCTTCTGCCCCGTCTTCTAGGCCTCATTCACCGACGGAGTTTCCCCTTGGTCTGGCATATTCTCCGCAGGGCCCGCCGCGCTGCAGCATCGCATTGGATGCAACTTGCATGCGACACGTTTTATTTTCCACACGGATTTTGAAAAGTGCGTTGCAAAAAAAAAAAAGTGTTACCGCTGTGCACGGCGTTAGGTTCACCTGCTGACCCTCCACATCGGGGGTTCCCTCGGACGGCGTGACTCAGTTTTGGGCCGGACTCTTGTTCGTGACGCCCCGCTCTACCGTATCGCCTTGAAAAGACCCTGCAGAGATGAAAGCAACGCTAAAAACACTGGAGAGCGGAGAACGAGCGACACGGAAGTAAATGGCGCAATGGCAGCCTGAGAGATTCCCTACAGACTTATCGAAATGTATCCATCTTCAACCAATTGTGTGCGGCTCGCACCAGTCGTGGAAGGAACCTTTTACATGAGACAGCCTGTCGGGCGCCAGGTGATAAATGTAAACGCTGTCCAAGAGGGCGCTCCACCCGCGGGTAGGAGTCTGCTATACACAAGCAGCAAAGTGTGACGACGCAGCACTGAAGAGTGACGACCGCGCCCACCTCCCCTCCCCCTCACCCCCCCACCCCCACCCCCACCCCCACCACCTTACCTCTACCAGCTCTCTACACGACCCTTACTTTGGGAAGCCTTCATCCGGAGTAGGTGTGACTTCCTGACAGCAGATGCTGTGGAGATAAGGATTGCGCAGTTGGACTTCAGGGAGATAAGCCCCTTCCAGAGGGGTCTGGCGGTGGTCTAGTCCCTTTATTAAAAATGCACGCATGCTTGGGTGTATGGGCGGGGAGGGGGTGGAAAAGTGGTAAGCTGGCAGCTCTGTAAGGCCGGACTCACGGGCATAAGATTGCCGTGTGCACGTGTGATACGCGGTAATTCGCAGGCAATCAAATATGTTGCCTTGCGCAGTTCCGCTCACATTTCCGCGTACGGGCGGCGTGTATACGTGTGAGCCCATTGTTCGCTGTGGGCCTGGAATTACATTGCGTACGGGCGGCGTGTATACGCACCACTGCGAGGCGGCAGAAATGGAAGCAAAAAAAAAAAATCAAGGCTGCGCCTAACCGCGTGTGTGGGGTACGGTTTCTCTGTCGCTCTCATCTTGACATGTTCCTTCTTCTCTCGCCAGCGCTGACTGTCACCCTGTGTCCTGGTAATCGGAAGGCGATGGAAGGAGCGGGCGCCTGCAATGGAGGAGGGTCTGGATCGGCCAGTCCAGAGCCGGAAGAAGGGGCCGCAGCCGCCGTGGACTTTCATGAGGATGAAGAGATCATTGAAGTGCTGGAGCTGAATGAAGGCGAACCGGACCCAGGTAGGTGGTTGGGGGCGGGGCCTCTAAGAAGAAGGGTTTGTGCAGCCGCCTTGCTGTGTATTACATGCGCGTGAAAAGCGTGCGTAATACGCAGTAAAAACCCGCTTGTGTGAGGTGGCCTTAATGGGAGCCCATGCTGTGGAGGACATGGCGCTGACTTTTTACAATCCTTGTGCTACGACCAGGCGGTTCGGACCAAAACGGAAATCTTGGTTTTTCTTACCAAAGCACGTTGCCCAGCAGACTCGGTTCAGGTCCCTTCCGCTGCTCTCCAGAGCCCTGGCGCGGTTCCCGCGGTCCTTGGATGCCCACACAGGATCACTTTCTGCTTAGGGGATACATAAATAGCGCCTCCATGAAGCGATGGCTGTCATTGGCTCTTCGAGCGCTGCACTGCTTGGCTGAGCAGCGCTCGAAGCAATGGCTGTGATTGGTTCTTCGTGAAGGCAGAATTTATTGATTGGCTGAGCCGCGGCGCTCAAAGAACCAATCACAGCCATTGCTTTGTGGAGGCGGGATTTATGAATCCTGTAATCAGGAGGAGGAATGACCGCCAATGCTTAAAGGGGTTGTCCCGCGAAAGCAAGTGGGGGTATACACTTCTGTATGGCCATATTAATGCACTTTGTAATGTACATCGTGCATTAATTATGAGCCATACAGAAGTTATTCACTTACCTGTTCCGTTGCTAGCGTCCCCGTCTCCATGGTGCCGTCTAATTTCAGCGTCTAATCGCCCGATTAGACGCGCTTGCGCAGTCCGGTCTTCTCCCTTCTGAATGGGGCCACTCGTGCCGGAGAGCTGCTCCTCGTAGCTCCGCCCCGTCACGTGTGCCGATTCCAGCCAATCAGGAGGCTGGAATCGGCAATGGAACGCACAGAGCCCATGGGAGAAGACCCGCAGTGCATCGTGGGTGAAGATCCCGGCGGCCATCTTCGCAAGGTAGGTAAGAAGTCACCGGAGCGCGGGGATTCGGGTAAGTACTATCCGTTTTTTTCTTTAAACCCCTGCATCGGGTTTGTCTCGCGCCGAACGGGGGGGCTATTGAAAAAAAAAACCCGTTTCGGCGCGGGACAACCCCTTTAAGTAGAGCCGGCGGTCTTCTTTTCCCACCGTTGGCTGCAGGTAAACTTCCTCCCCCTCCCTTTTATCCAGCTTCCATTGAAGTCTATGGGAGCTTCCAGTGTATGGAATGAATACATTGGAATCCAATGCTTCAGATGGTCGTGATTTTTTTTTTTGTGCAGCTAAATGGCTGCGGTCGTGCGAATAAGGCCAAAATGTAAGCGGTGTTTAACCAAGTTCGGTTTGTTCACACAATGGCGCACAGACTGCGGTTTTGTCATGCGTAATTTCCACACAGAACATTCACTCTACGTGCCACGTAGAGGAGATTTTAAGAAATGTCACCCAGAAGGTTTGGAATTCTGCTGCGCGGGATCTGCAGACGTGACGCACGCTGCGCGGTTTATAGCGTTAACATTCAAACAATGGCGCGAGTGCAAAGGTTCACATTATATACAGCATACACAGCTCTGCTACATGCGTGTGCGCGCTCACATATCTGCATCTGGCTTGTTAACCCTTTAACGGCCGCAGATATGACTTTTGATGGCTGCTGTTTTAAGGGCTTTATTCTGCAGCATTTTCAATTCCCGTCTCTTTAACCCTTTACGCAGTCAATCTTTGACTGAGCTTCATAGCCATTCTAATACACCGCTATACTAAAGTATCTCAGTGTATTAGGTGAATGATAAAGTGTGATGGTATTCAGGTCCCCTCGTGGGACAAAAATAAAAGTATTAAAATGTTTAAAAAAAATAAATATGTGAAAACCCCGCCTTTCCCCCTTTTACTATGTAAAAA
Organism: Eleutherodactylus coqui; assembly: GCF_035609145.1. Lineage (NCBI taxonomy): Eukaryota > Metazoa > Chordata > Amphibia > Anura > Eleutherodactylidae > Eleutherodactylus > Eleutherodactylus coqui. Next base: position 18,093,606 of record NC_089844.1, read on the forward strand.
AAAAAATCACACATTTGGATATTGCTGCGTTCGTAATGACCCGGGGGAAAAAGTTAATACGTTATTTAACCCCCTCAGTAAACGCCCTCTCTAAATTTGGTGTTGGTGTTCTCGCACCGCCTGCAGCATTAATGTAACATTATTTATACCGCATGGGGAATGCTGTGAAAAATAAAAACCAGAATTGCAGATTTTGTTAGTTTTGCCTCTAGAAAAAAATGGAATAAAAAACAATCAAAATGTTATCTGTTCCCCAAAACTGAGTAAATGAAGACTGGAGGTCAAAACTAAACCCCGAAGAAGTCCTCGATGGAAAAATAATAAACGCTGCGGCTCTTGGAATGTGATGACTAGAGATGAGCGAGCGTGCTCGTTTAGGACAATTACTGGATCGAGCATCGCTCTTTTCGAGTAACTGCCTACTCGGGCGAAAAGATTCAGGGGGTGCCGGGGCTAAGCGGGAGGTGTTAGGGGGGAAAGAGAGAGAGCTCCCTCCTGCTACCCCCCACTCCACCCCGCCTCGAAAAAAGCGATGCTCGATCAAGTAATTGTCCTAAACGAGCACGTTCGCTCATCTCTAGTGATGACACAAAAGCAAATCTTCAAAAAAAGATTTTTTTTTTTTGTGTACAAAAAAGCTAAACGTAACAAACGATTAACTTTGTGTCGCCGGAATCGTGCGGCCGGAGAGAATGTCGCAGGATTTAGTCTGCACACGGAACGCCGAACAAACGAAATCCGAAAAAATTGAAGACTTTCTTTCTTTTCCCCTTAACCCCTTGAGTGGCACGCCCGGAAAATTTCCGGGACGAGCTCCACTGCTCATAGCGACATAGCCCGGAAGATTTCTGGGCTGTGTATCACTATGGGAGCTGCAGAGCACAATGCCACAAGCTGTGACAGTGTGCTCTGCCTGCACAGACCCACAGAGAACAAAGCAAGGGCTTTGAAAAACCATCAGAAGATATTGCCGATATGCCGGCAATCTCCTGCTTTGTTTACAGGTTGCCATAGAGACCATCGGCTTGTCAGAAGCAAGCCGATGGTCTCTGTGGCAGGGAGAGCTTGGTGCTTGGCTGTCAGAGGACAGCTAGGTACCAGCTCTTACAGCAGGGATCAGAGAAAACCTCTGATCTCTGCTGTGTTAACCCTTTACATGCTGCAGTCTATGTGACTGCAGCATGTAAAGGGCTGTGACTGCAGCATGTAAAGGGCTGTCACCATCGGACCCCCGGAATTTGATCAGGGATCCTGATGGGTCCCTGTGGAAGTCCCCTAAAGGGACAAAAAAAAATTATAAAAACACTTGTCTCCCATTACTTTGTAAAAAATCAAAAATCAAATCACACATGTGGTATCCATGCGTCGTAATGACCCAGAGAAGGAAGTTAATGCATTATTTAACCCCTTAATGACATGGCCCCTTTTTCTTTTTTCCCCATTTCTTTTTTTCCTCCCCCCTGTTTAAAAAAAATCACAACTTGTCCCGCAAAAAACAAGCCCTCATATGGCCATGTCAATGGAAAAATGAAAAAGTTATGGCTCTTGAGACGCAACTGCAAAATTAGTTGAAATTCAATGATTAGACCATTTTAAAAAACCTGCCCTGGTGGGCACGACAGGGTGGTAGGAAACCCGCCACTCAAGGGGTTAAATGAATAAGTTCCACAATATATTACAGATTACCAAAATGATGCCATTAAAAAATCCATGTCTCGCGACAAACACGCCCTCATACGGCTCGTCCGACGGAAAAATAAACAAGTTGTGGCTCCTGGAATGCGATTTATGGAAAAAAATTAGGGTGTTAAACCCTGGTTTTATTAACCCTACATCCCACATACAAGTGCATTAATACATGAGCTGGTTATGGCATCTGTGGTCCTGCTGCAGGCCCTCTGATCTGTGCTATTGCCTGTCCCTGTGTGTACAGAGGAGGACCTGCACCCCGGGGGGTGGGAGTGATCCCCGGTGTTATATGCTGGAGGGCACTGGGCAGGAGAGCAAGGAGGACGGTGCAGATGATCGACCAGCGCACTGCTTGATCATTAGGGCAGTGGTCAGGGGTGTCTGGATCTATCAGACCCCCCTGCCTCTGGACAGTGAGGCACAGATGACTTTCAGTTTACTGGACCGAGTTGCTATGAAAAAATCTGTGGCAGCAACATGAAATTCTGATGCCGATTTTCATTGAAGTTCATGCTGGAAATATCTGGCCTGGATTCAGCCTGTGTGAATACAGACCTGTTAGACTTTGGGGGGGGGGGGGGGGGGGGGGTACTGAGACCACTTTCACTAAGCCACACCCACCTTTCAGAAAAGGAAAAAAATTCTAAATGTTTTGCCCAAAACAGACACACAACAAAACTGTAAACTTTTTTCTATCTTACAGAATTCTGGCCAAATGCCCTAATAGATTCCCCCTTTGTGTTTCATTTCCTGAACATTTTCAAGACCTCTGCTTGCTGTCAGGGAAAGAGAACATTGTCCTTTACGTCCAGAGTCATAGGTGGCCATGTAGGGCGGGTGGAGGTGTCAGACACAGTCGGGTTTCAGCACCACTTCTGTCATGGTGACTGGTCTTGGGATGTGATGATGTCTTCCGCTAACATTTCTCTCTGCTCCTCAGATGACCTCGCCAGCGACATGGAGGACGTGGATTTTGCAGATGAACCAGAAGATGGAGAAATGGGCGATGAGGAATGGGAGACGGAAGATGAGGGCGTGGAGGAGGGAGCTGACCCGCACGACGACAGCGAGCTGACGTACTCCAACCACACCGGTACGTGCCGGGACCGCTTTACACACTCCCAGCCGCCTCCTTGCTGACAGTTTCCTCCAGTCCCAGCTTTGTGGAAGTACAAGTTCTGCATCTTTCTAATCCTCTGTTTTCAAGATCATTGCTTGCTGTCAGTGAATGACCTGGGGGAGCGGTGCTGTTTACATCCAGAATGCACAGGCCTCTTTAATCAAAGCGGTCTTCTCACGCGGCCGAGCTTTCCACGGGATTCTGTCCACGTCTGAAATGGCGAGAGCCCCGCGGAAAGATGGAACTCAAACAGGTTATCATACAAGTGATTTTTCAGTCAGACTGACGGTCCGAGTCTCGTGGAAGGAGGTGATGCGGCTCGCGCCAAGAACCTCGGGGTGCAACTTGCTCTGCGCCGCATGAATACGGCCTGAGGGTTCGTTCATACAGGCGGACGCAATGTCGGTCGGGGAAACAGTAGCTGATTTCGCTGTGTGTTGTGCGCGTTGCCTGCGTATTTATTGCTGCTCTGCGTATCATCCGTTTTTTACACGCACAAGAAGGCCAATTGATGTCCCTGGCTACATGCTAGAAAACGCAGCACACGCATGTAACATCCGTGTTTGCTGGTTTTCGTAAGCTCTCATAGACTTTAATGTATCCATCAGATTTTCTGCGTTTGGCCAGTAAAAAATACGGACAGAACACGGACAGGAAATGCGCTGGTATGAATGGGCCCTCGCAGTAAGATGTCCTTGTTGCCCCGAGCAACCAATCACAGACCAGCTTGCATTTTACCACAGTAGGTTAAGAAATGAACGCTGAGCTCTGATTGGTTGCTAGGGGCATGCTCTGATTGGTTGCTAGGGGCAACAAGGCAGATTTACTGCTAGACAGTTTTGATAAGCGAGACCGGTATGATGTCTCACAGCTGAGGGTTTGCTGCAAATACCACAGATCTAGACAATCCTTTGTGACACGCATACAGTAAACCGCTCCCCTGTCCTGGTAGTTTGTGTGTCATCTGGGAGTCGATATCCCCAAGTGTTCATATCCAGTATTACACTAATGGTTGTCCAGGGAGGTGAACACCTAAGGCCGCTCTCACACCAACGGGAGCCGGCAGCGGAATCTGGCCCTGACTGCGTCCGGCCCCCCCGCGTACCTGAGTTATCTTTACTGCGGATGACCACGGACCCTCGCTGTCGGTCATGCGAAGTAGAGATTTTTGTAAATACTTGTATATCCCGCGCCGTCGCTAGGTGATGATGCGGGTCCCCGCAGCCCATCCTCTAGGTCGGACGGTTTCTATTGACATCGATGGAAGCCGTCCACGCGGAATCGGCACAAGAAGAGAACATGCTGCGATTTTATTTCCACTTGTGGAAATCGCAACCTCCATCCGCTCTGAGCAGATATGCGAATGTTCTATCTTTTATAATGAGTGCGGACCACCGCGGAGATCGGCCCTTACTTGGGCCTGCGGGGCCGAGACCTTCACTTCTGACCCCAACGCTGGGTCACATGGTGTAGCCCCTCTCTGTGCCCATCACATTGTGGCGGGGGGAACGGCTGTCTCATTTTAATAATGGAGCAGCCCCCTTCCCAGTCTCTGTTGGCCGGGCACAAAGGGGTCTACAGCATGTGAGGCGGGCCGGAGTGGGGGTCCCGGTAAGTCCAGGTAAGGATTCCCCCTCTCCGGATGACCCTTCTGATATGTCTGCCGGCTGTCTCCACTTTTCTCCCATCAGATTCTGTATTTTGCGTCAGTCTGGACCCCAAGGACAGCAATCTGGCGGTGACGGGGGGAGAAGACGACAAGGCCTGCGTGTGGAGAATAAGCGACGGAGAGACGCTGTTTGAGTGCGCCGGTGAGTGGGGTGTATGGTGGACTCTTACAACGGGGGAAACTTACTTAGGCATTTCCTGCGCCGGGTTCAGTACCATATCCCGGCAAAAGCGCAAACTTCCTCATGTACTCCACGCCTTCCCGGCTCCTCTGGGTATCTGCACAGAAGGCCGCGTGCACACAGCCATGTTGGATCTTGCAGTTATGGCGTATACATTACTGGGTTAATCTGTAGAATCCTGTGTTGGGCCACATATAGTATACAGTCTGTTAACGGTTTCAGGTCACAAGGACTCTGTCACCTGTACTGCGTTCAGTCATGACTCCACCATGGTGGCTACAGGTGACATGAGCGGTCTCATCAAGGTGTGGAAGGTGGAGGACGCACAGGAGATCTGGTCGTTTGAAGTGGCTGACCTAGAGGTAAGAGATTATTGTACATAGAGGGCGGTATTATAGTACATTCTTGTACATAGGGGGTGGTATTACAGGAGTTTTATTCTTGATGCCCGTGTGGCTTCAATAAAGAGGAAATTCCTTTAATTCTATGCATTGACATATTTGGGTACTCTGCTTTGCGGCTCCAACACATCATTTCCTGCTGGAGTTCTATTCTTGTATGTGGGGTGGCAGTATTATAGGAGTTGTATTCTTGTATGTTTGCTTACTTGCAGTGGTTGGAGTGGCATCCTTGTGCCCATGTGTTGCTTTGTGGGACAGCAGATGGCAATACCTGGATGTGGAAAATACCCAGTGGGGAGTGTAAAACTTTCCAAGGACCCAACTGCCCGGCTACCTGTGGACAGTTCTTACCAGATGGTGGGTATAACTTGATGTTTCTTAGGCTAATTATCATAGTTTTCTATAAATGTTTTTTCTTCTTCTGTGTTTATATATTTTATGTGTTGCAATAGTTCATCTCTGCAGCTCAGATTCACCTTCATGTATCGGATCTTTAACTCTTTGTTTTTGTGATAAAGGCAAGAAAGCGGTTGTTGGCTATGAAGATGGAAGTGTGCGGATTTGGGACCTCAAGCAGGGGAGCACTCTGCATGTCCTGAAGGGTAAATATGATACATCGCTGTACTGCAGCACTCCTAGTGGACTTTTGGTGAATTACAACATTAAACTGGAACTCCTGTCTAGTTTTCTTGTTTAACCTCATGCATAACTTCTTCATTTTTTTTTTTTCGTAGATAGAACTTTCTATTAGATATCCGATGCTGCGGCTTTATTTCTTCCTCTTGCTGATTGCAGTGTTGATGGCTGATCACCATTTGTCTTCCTCTGTGGCTTGCTCTCTAGGTACTGATGCTCATTCTGGACCTTTAACGTGTGTGTCCTCTAATGCCGACGGCAGCCTGATTCTCACCGGTTCTGTAGATTGCGACACCAAAATGGTGAACGTGGTCACTGGGAAGGTAAGGATTTCCCTCTGTCAGCTCGGTGTAGTGTAACCGTAGAAGAATTACAAGGCAATTTTGGTAAAACCCCTTTAATTACCTGTTCATAGAGTAGGTGATAAGTCTGATCACTGCTGGGTGGGTGCAGCGAGCTCAGTGATGGAAAAAGGGGGCAAAGGATTCCCATTCTCGGGATTGGTGGGGGTTGCAGCAATGAGACCCCCACCGATCAGACTTTTGTCACCTTTCTTGTGGAGAGGTGATATAAGTTGATTTTGGGAGTAACCCTTTCAAGGGGTTGTGCCAATATGCACAACTTCTTTCAAAACGCTGGGCTTGGGGTAAATGATAGCCCCCCCTCACACCAAGCTGATACTGCTGAAGAAGGCTTATTGTCAGCAAGCTACTACAGGGGAAATCTAGTACTACAGCATGGTCATTCCCATGGATGACTGTCCTGTAATTACAAGGGCTGCGTATGGTCAACCCAGATGGGAGTCTCACACATCAGCTCTCCATTATAGCCGTAGAGGAGGGGGGGGGGGGGGGGAGACCAAGCAGGGGCCCCTACTTATAACATTGATATGCCCTAACAGCTCATATGAACAGGGGATGCCATCTTCACTCCTGCAGCATAATGAGCGCGTTGTGTGAACAAAGACTTAAAGGGTCACTAAACTTAGAAAACTCCTGACATGTCAGAAGTTTTGACCGGCGGGGCTTTGAGTCCTCAGACCTCTACTGATCGTAAAACTAAGCGGCGAACGTACTATATCGAGCGCTATGATTGGTGAGACTCGATCAGACACCGCTTCAGATGAGCTCTTCTTCTACCCCTTCGTTTTAGTGATCGATGAGTGGGTCTCAGAACCAGGACCACCGATAAAAGCTCCTAACACCTCAAAAGTTTTCTAAAAGTTTAGTTACACATTAAAAAGGCCCCCTGCCTCTCCTGACACGTCTGTTTTACTTGTATTCTTCATGAAACGACTATTTTGCCTCTTTTTCCGTATAACTCTATTATATTGTGCCGTTCCTCTGTTGCTCCTCCTGAACATTTTGAGTAATATGACAACTAGGTGTTACCGTTCTCCTTGTTGTGTTCCTACACTGCCGGCACTAATTGGATAATGTCACATTCTGTAGGTAACGCCCAGATGTCAATGTATTCATACATTTCTAGGAGATCTAAGTGCAGATGATCCAAAATCGTTATTTTTTTGAAGAATACAGATCTTGTATATAAAACAAAAAATCTGTTTGTGTCCTACACACATCCACAGTTTTGGTCCAACTTAAGTGAAATTTTGCATGATTGTTCTTCAGCCCCCGGCGACAAATACTGGCAGAATTAAAAATTGAAAACTCACTGACTTCCCCTGTAATTTTAGTTGCCAATAGCAACCAATCACAGCGCAGCTTTCTTTTTTTCTTTTTTTTATACTGCGGAGGAAAACTGAAAGCTGCTCTGTGATTCCAGGACTCCTATTCATTACATCGCTGTGTAACACGTGGGTATATCGCCTAGTCTGTACTAAGGCGGACCTTTCAAGAGAAGTGACGGGTCCTCCTAAAAAAAGATTGTCTTATGAACACCCATTCTGTATCTAGTGCTTCTGCGTTGGAGGGGCTCCTCCCCTGGCGGACCTGATCCGGACGTGGATTGCATTGGTTCATGGAAGTGGTGAAATGTCTGACCCATCTTGGTTTCCAATCATTGGGGGTTGTTTTAAATTTAAGAATCCCCCCAACCGATCTCTGGGGGTCCGCTGCTGGGGCTCCTGTGATGTATGTATTGCAGTCTGTTTTAATAGTCTGTTACTCCATGTTTGTAGGTGGTTGGTGTCTTCCGGACAGAAAGTAATGTATCCAAAGCCTCTAAACGGGAAGAAGGTGAAGCGGAGACCAATTCTGTGGAAACTGTTGGATTCTGCAGCGCGTAAGTGACTAGCGGCCTGAGAGGATAAAGGGCTTCTGGTAGACGCTAAGGCTGGGTTCACACGGGGCGTATTCCCGGCGGAAATCCTGCGGTTTGGCCGCAGCAAAAACCGCGAGATTTCCGCCGGGAGAACCGCCACGGAAAAACCCACGGTGGCTTTGAAGCGGCCCGGCCGCTCGCTTTTCCGCTGCGGCTGGCGCTCCCACAGAGGAGAGCGCGGCCGCGGCGGAAAGAAAAGATAAATAGACATGCTGCATATTCTGAAACCGCTGTAATAAAGTTCCATTAACCGCTCCTTAGATGATGGGAAATGTCTTCAGAGTTTAGTAAGGAAAGCCTTTGTTACCTGTATGCAGCTGGGGAGAGAAGTCCGGTGTGTTGTGGGGCCGACCATGTTACCTGCACCTCAAAAGCATCTCCAGAATCTGCCCTTTCCTTAGTGTTGCCCTCATCCATTCTCGTCCTGACTCCTGTAACTTTCTACTGAACGCTCTTTTCACTAAACTATCGCCTCTCCAATCTATACTGAGCGCAGCAGCCAGGCTCCTCTTTCTGTCCTATACAGATGCCTGCGTCGGGGGGTGGGGGGGGGTTTGCCCTCGTTGCCTGGGGGAAGGGGGGGGGGGGGTTTGCCCTCGTTGCCTGGGGGAAGGGGGGGGGGTTTGCCCTCGTTGCCTGGGGGAAGGGGGGGGGTTGCCCTCGTTGCCTGGGGGAAGGGGGGGGCTGCCCTCGTTGCCTGGGGAAAGGGGGGGGCTGCCCTCGTTGCCAGGGGGGGGGCTGCCCTCGTTGCCCGGGGGAAGGGGGGGAGCTGCCCTCGTTGTCCGGGGGAATGGGGGGGGGGGGCGCCCTCGTTGTCCGGGGGAATGGGGGGGGGGGGCGCCCTCGTTGCCTGGGGGAATGGGGGGGGGGGGCGCCCTCGTTGCCTAGGGGAATGGGGGGGGGGGGGCGCCCTCGTTGCCTGGGGGAATGGGGGGGGGGCGCCCTCGTTGCCTGGGGGAATGGGGGGGGCGCCCTCGTTGCCTGGGGGAATGGGGGGGGGGGGCGCCCTCGTTGCCTGGGGGAATGGGGGGGGGGCGCCCTCGTTGCCTGGGGGAATGGGGGGGGGCGCCCTCGTTGCCTGGGGGAAGGGGGGGGCGCCCTCGTTGCCTGGGGGAAGGAGGGGGTGCGCGCCCTCATTGCCTGGGGGGGGTTTGCCCTCGTTGCTCGGGGGAGGGGGGGGGGTTGCCCTCGTTGCCCGGGGGAAGGGGGGGGGGCTGCCCTCGTTGCCTGGGGGAAGGGGGGGGGGGCCCTCGTTGCCTGGGGGAAGGAGGGGGGCGCGCGCCCTCGTTGCCTGGGGGAAGGAGGGGGGCGCGCGCCCTCGTTGCCTGGGGGGGGTTTGCCCTCGTTGCTCGGGGGGAGGGGGGGGCGCTGCCCTCGTTGCCTATTCACTACAGAATATAATATATACTCGATACTCTCATCCATAAAGCTCTCCACAGTGCTGCACCACCCTGTATCTCCCTCTCATCTCTGTGCACCCTGCCAGAGCTCTCCATTCTGCTAATATCAGAGTAACCTCTTCCATACTTCCATCTCCAAGACTTCTCCCAAGCTGCACCAGTTCTCTGGAATGCGCTACCCTGGACAATTCTGTTACGCTTAACATTAAGTTTTATAAATGAGCCCTGAAAACACATAGTAACCCTTCGACATCCCCTAATCTAACTCTTTATCTGTTTGCCCATCTGTTACATTTTCTGTCAGAACCTGATCCCATTGTATCCCCACATACCATACACCCCATTACACCTCATATCTGTACACACAGCAGCTGGTGAGCGGCTCATACAGCTTCATATATGCAACACTGTTTATATAAAAGATGTCTGACCATCATACAGAACAAGCACTGCTACATCTTGAGTCCTCCTGTTTCCTCATAGATTGTAAGCTCTTGGGCGCCCCCCTCCCTTATTTTCTCATAGATTGTAAGCTCTTGTGCCCCTCTTTTGTTGGTTTAATACTGTATATAATGTCTGATGTGTACATCGCTTCGGCATATGTTGGGGCTATAGAAATTAAGGTGATCATTAGATCATTAGAGCGCTGCTTACAGATAACTAAGGGGTGTTTTTACTAAACTTCAGAATGCAGTCGGTGAAGCTATTTCCGGGAGTTCCCGTTTTGCTTGTCTTGGTACGTCTTGCATTCCGTCGCCTGAACTTTTTTCTGTTCTTACTATGATCACCATAAAATTCCGTTACTCTGACACCCCTCCTTTTAGTTAATCCTGATAGTCTGGCATGTAACACAGTTTGTCTTCTGCTGGATTATCAGAGCACTAGTCTGCAGGATCCGGGGACCTCTTAGATCTCTTGGGTAGGTTTCCTTTCCTGCAAGCTCCTGATGCTCTCCTGTCTTTGCAGGCTGCCTCTGGCCGCAGTCGGTTACCTGGATGGAACTCTGGCAGTTTATGACATCTCAACACAGACTCTGCGACACCGGTGTCAGCACGAAGTGAGTGACCTCTGACTACACCTCCTGGACCCTTCAGGCCTGGCGAGTTTTTGATGCTTGTAGTCGCCCTTTTGGAAACTGCAGCACTATAAATGTTGGTTTGTGCCGTGGGATTGCCGTCCAAGGATGTAAATTGAATGCCCCCCCAATAACAGCCGCGAATACAGGATTTTGTTACTCGCCATTAAATCCTTTTCTCGGATGTTCATTGGGGGACACAGCACCCACCCATTCGGGGACTCGGACGTTTCTCTGTTCTGAGCTACCCCCTTCACTTCTTCATTTTGTCAAAGATTGTTTCAAGTTATATACTCAGTTAGCATTTGGGCTTTTCCCATTCCTCCTGCTCGTGTACAAAGTGATTTAGCTGAGTGACTAGAGGAGGGGTATAGCTGATAGGAGGAGTCAACTCTCCCTTTGCTTCGTGTCGCCTCCTAGTGGCAGCAGCTAAACCCACAGAACATCCGAGAAAAGTAACAAAAAATCCTGTTTTTCTGATACAAAGCTCAAAATCCCCTTTACGGAAATGATTTGAAGCTGCCACTAGAAGGAGCTCTCTGTTGTTAAGATCATTGTATACGCAGTATGAAGGGAGCTCCCTCTAGTGGCGGCTGCAGGCATCCAGAACTTTGTTTTAAATGTATGTCTATGCAGGGGGTTTGGAGCTGTGTGGCTTGATATAGCTGCATCTCTCAGGGGGTTATCCAGGCTGCGTTCACATCGTTATTAAACCGAGAAACAAGCGGGGTATTCGATGACCACAAATATCATCAAATGCCCAATCCTATAAGATGGCCACACAGCAAGAAAAACGCCAAGCAGAAAAACTATCATGCCATAATATGAATAGAAATATCTTAATTGTAATTACTAACTAGTAAAAAGGATATAGTCGTGATGGAACAAATCCCAAAGACGACCCTCGGTGCGCGATTCCATAGTCTCATCTCATGTCAGAAGGCAATGAATACAGATCGCACCCAAATGACGAAAATGAATATACAGATAAAGCGCCAGTGCGAAGGAGATGCCAGCAGGAGATGACCAGAAACGCAGAACTAAAGTGCATGGGCAAGAATTCTAGTAAATGGACTTGACCCATGCAGAGGGAATCTGGGAAGCCCCACGCACATATCTGCACCAACCGTTCATAGACACAGGAAGCTGGGTGTATGTAGTTGAGAAATTGGCACACTGCCGTGATCACCGTCGGGGTTATGCCCCCGGAGTATGTGCCACCATTCACTTCCAGGACCGCATCATGTGACCAGTCGTAACTACAGACGCTAGAAATGGAAGCCAAAGTAATGCAGGCGAGTGCAGGGACCCCAGAGCATACATCAAAAACCATACTAATTTAACATTGCATGTCTACATCTGTGAAGGCATTACCTATACCCAATACATCTAGCATGTGTCAGTCGCGATGGCAGTGTGGCATGGTGGCGACCATGCAGAAACAGACCTGGTGGCTGCTATTTACCTGGACGCTGCATCCTGCTATGCTATCTGGGAGTCATTCCTGTGAGAGGGTTTGGGGTGTGGCTCCTTCTGCGCTACCTATCAGCAGGTATGGAGGCCTTTATATTCCTACCCCTATCTTTCGCCCTTGCTGTTGATTCAGTTCAAATAAAGGAAATTGTTGGAGCAGGTTATAACCTCCGTCCTGGATGAAAGCTTTCCACATTCAGCTAGTTTTTGGTTGTTTTCCCTTTTTCTTAGTCTTTTCTCAGCTTCTTACATCCCTCCAGGTTACTCTTCAGGGAAAGTCAAGTCCTAGGTGAAGGCTGTGGGTCCGTCCTTACCAGGACGACTACCCCGTTTTTTAAGCACTGTTTAGAAAGCGACAGGCTTTTTCCATCTATCGTGCCTGGAGTGGTGTGATCTATTTCTGCATAGTAAAGTGGGTGCTTTTTCTGCTTTGTTGTGAACGCCACCCTACGCCCGTGCTGGCGTGGCGCTCTTGTGCCGTGCAGACACGATACCATGATTTTTGAGGATGCTTGACATACAAGCCCTAGTTATGGGTAATTTAAAAAGTCAGTTCAAATAGTGTTCAGGCAGCTAAAAATGCTCTTTTGGAGAAAATATTAATATAAGACCCTGTCTTATTTTCATGGAAACTGGGTTATGAGTGCATTCCCTGCATCCATGTGAATAGGTCCAATATATCACATGTCTTCATATGGGGTATGATTTGTTTTCATTGCCTTCTGACACGGGATAAGACTATGGGATCGTGCACCGGGGGTCGTCTTTGGGATTTGTTTCATCATGACTTACTAGTTTGTAATTACAATAATTTTGCTCATTTTTTGGTGTGTTGGATGTTTTTGATGCTTCGTGTTCACGTCCTGTTTGGCCCACGTATCTGAATTATTTAGATTTCCTTGGGGTAAACGCATGGGTGGTGAAGCTGCGCTGTCTCTCTGCGCCCTTCGTGGGTGGTCATGTGACCCTAGCCTTGCATAGAGCGATGATGGGTGGGGTGTAACGTCTGTCCCCTCTGTCCTCTAGTCCGGCATCGTGCAGCTTCTGTGGGAGGACAACTCGCCGGTGGTCTACACTTGCAGCTTGGATGGGGCTGTCAGGCTCTGGGACTCGCGATCAGGAAAGATGATCAGCGAATACTTCGGCCACACCGCCGAGATTCTGGACTTTGCACTTAACAAGTGAGTAATCGTCCCGGACAGAAGAGTCACCGGTAAAGGTTTATGTGAAGCCTGCGGATGTATGAAGAGGAAAGTACCAGAATGCACCTTTTATGAGCGGGGAGTGGTTTGTGTTGCATGAAATATGATGGCTGTTTCATATTTATTGACCACAAAACATTACATTGCAGACTGATGCAAAGAATAAGCAGCTCACTTTACAGCCTGCAGTAAAATTCAGTCTAGATCCTGATGATCGACCCGTGGGAAGCTGCAGTCGCACTTTGATCACAGCTTTTGTGCAGCCTAAAAAGGATAATTTTCAGCAGGACATAAAAACGATCCAGATAGGGATCATACCCGCGCCTCTGCTGCTCATGGCGTAAGAGCAGTGACGCTGGACACACGCAGGATCGGTTATGATCCCCGTTAGAGCGTCCGCATGTCTCCAGCATTGGAGGACGGCTGCGATCGTGAACTCCAGGCTTGGCCGAGCTGACTTTTTTTTTTCCCCCTTTTTTTAGGGGATTCCTCCCCCCTGCGCCCCCTGCTGAGCAGTAAATGATAGTTATTTTGCAGTGTTGGGCTACATTCATACGAGCGTGAGTTTTGTGCGTTGCGAGGTGAACAGAACTCTCACGTCAATCTAATGATCTCCATCGTTATTTTGATGAGCTGTATTCTCACGCGCTGCATGTCCTTCCTGGACTCTCGATGAGGTCTGGCGCACGCAGGCGGATGTTTGCTCCGGAGCTGGTGTTCCGCGTCAGATTCCGCAGCCATAACCCTCCATAACACACTATGGAAAGCGTTTTTTAAATTTTTTTTAAATTTCATGCACACGAATCGCAATTTCCGCTCGCAGATGAAAAATCGCAGCGTGCTTCATTTTACTGCGGTTCCCGCACACATGGCTTCCATTGACATTGTGGATGGGACACGGATTCCGTGGGAAAGCAGGAGTTTAAAAAACCCCTGTACTGCGCTTGTGCTTCGGCCGCCAATTCCGCGCACAGGTACGCAGGGTCACCGCCGTGGGCACGGGCCGATTCCGTGCGGGATATCCCATGTGGAATCCGTGTGTGCCTGTGGACATGAGGCCTAAAGGGAACCAGTCCGCACGTTGACGTGTGCGCTTCAAAAGTTACCTTGTCCACCCTGCGCCAAACATACGGCTTTATTTTTCCAGCACCTCATGTAAATATCGGGCCAGACCAATTTGTGAAACCCTGTACCCCTCCCCCAATGCTACCCCCTACTCTGCAAGCGTTTGGACACATTCACCACATGATTACAGCCAAATGTTGCCCAAACGCTGTGATCTCGGAGCCCGACGCATACGTAGTACATCTGTCCTTGTGGGCGGATTACTGTCTCCCGACTGCACGCGCCGAGGTCACGGTGCTGGCGCCAGACTTTGGCCACGACTTTGATGATATTTCCAGGTCACTTGCAGAGTGAGGGGCGATGTTTGGTCCGCTGGACAGTCTGTGAGACCCTGCGTCACGCCCCAATCACCCGATACTTACATGCGGCATCAGAAAAATAAAAGCTGCCAGTTGCGGGTATGCTTGGCACAGGGTGGGCAATGAGATAACTTCTGAAATACGAGTCGGCGGTGTCTAAGCGGAGTTGGCGAATTAACAGGTGCAAAAAATGGTGACAGGTTCCCTTTAAAAAATAATAATAAACTTCTTTCTTTCTTTCTAATCTTTCACCATGACGCAGCAACAATGTATCTTCACCTTCTCCTCTGTTTCAGGGACGCCTCCATTGTGGTAACCGCCTCTGGGGATCACACGGCGAAAGTATTCTGCGTGCAGAGACCCGACCGCTAGGTGCATCTGATTCTCCGTCCGCTCCCCATGAGGAGCAGACCCCCTGCTGGGCGGCTGGAGCTGTTCTATACATGTTTGATAGGTGTGGATGTGTTGGAGTTCCCCGTATGTATGTGGATAGAACGCGGTTGTCTGCTCACATGAACTCATTTTTCACACTATCTATAAGAGTTTCTTTTGGGGTTGGGGAGGGAAAAATGTTAGCAGTTCTTAAAGTTACAGGCTATGACTTAAGGGCATCCACTACTGAGACGGTGGAAGCTCTCGGCCAGACACGGCTGAGGGCATAATGTTTATAGCCCTTTATGAAGCGACAGGAGAAATATATGTATATTTTAGTAAAATTCCTTTAATCTGACTCTTATGGCGTTTAGGGTTCATTTCGAGTCAGGGCATGCAGGGACTTGTAGTTCTCAAGGGCTGGGCGCTTCCAGGAGAGTCCAATATAACACAAAGTGTCTGAACCCGATCACATTTCGTTTTTTGTGAAGCAAATCGGCGATGAAATAAACCTTCACAGCGCCATCTGTTGGAAGGTAGCGGCGCATGAGTCACATGGTGCAGCAAGGCCAGAATACGCAAGACCTACTAAAAGTTTGGATATTGACTCCTAGAGCAGCGAACTTCCAACGGGTGACACTGGAGGATTATTCTATCGCTCATTTGCATAGCTTTTTTCCCAAGGAGCATTGCATGGCCTATAAGACTCCTTACATCCTGTGATGCTCTCCTCAAGGAGAAACATTACCCCCTGCACTCTTGTTGAAGAAACTGTTCTTTCTTCTATCTGAGACTGAGATGCATAAACTAATGCCAAAGAGCATCCATCACGATCCTGCTGTGGGTCCCGCTATCATCTTTGAGTCTCTCTAAAATAAGTAGAAGTCATGTAATATATATATTTAGATCAAGAGGCCGGCCATCACAATGGGTGGGACTTAAAGGGGTTGTGCAAAGATGCACAATGCCTTCCAGAAATCGGGGCTGGTGGGGAACGGTTGATCACCTGGTGTCCTGCTTTCAGCACCCCGGGCGACCAGCTGGTTTTGCCAGGGTATGCCTAGGCCAGCTACACATTTCCCAGACAGCGACCGCTGCAGGGGGAAGTGTAGTATTACAGGACAGCTGCTCTTATGAATGGTCGTCCTGTAGTACCAGGATGGGAGCCCCTCTTACTGATTGGCTCCCCTTTCTGGGATCCTTCTCTATGACGTTCATATACTCTAATAGGACATATGAACAGGGATTGGGATCTTTATGCAACCCTTTTTAAAGGGGCTATCCACTGTCCAACTTATAGCTGTTTTGCTGCCAGAAGCAGACTGCTCCATACATTGTGCAGTGGCCAGAGTTGGTACTGCAGGCTCATTCACTGCAGTACCAACCTGGACCATTGAACAATCTACTGTGCTGTCTGCTTCCTGCAGTAAAACTGTTAGAAGTGGGGCAACTTCATGAAGTGCTAGTTTCAATCTTTTCCTAATTTTTTTAGGAAGTTAACTGGATTAATATGGGGATAAAATATATATATTTTGTAAACTGATTTACTCAAAGCACGACGACCGGGAGCGAGGCTGGATTTTTAACTCTTCCATATAAGGGCTCTTCACTCGCTTGCTGCTGCATTTATAAGGCTTGGCATCTGAACCCAGAAATATATATATATATATATGTATGTATAATGTGCAAATCAGTATATCTTCAGGAACCGCTGTTGGAAATTGTGGTTTATTGACATCCTCTGAAAAAAAGTATAATGCCTAGATCATAATTTCAGTGCCGCCTTATTGGGCAGAAATGTCGCATCACCGGCCTGATTTTATATATGTGCCCCAGTATATACTAGTACATAGCAGAGTAACCTGTTTACAATATAGTGGAGGCATCGGACGCCTTCTCCGAGCTCCGGGTTCTCTCTTGACTTGCCCCTTACCCCCCAAAAAGTTGGATGCTGGCGGGAAAAAACGTTAATAATTCCCCGTCATCACTGTTTTTCGGTTAAAAAAAAAAATGTAAATTCGAAGTGAATGCCGACTTGTGATTGGCCTGACTGCTGGGGAGAATGGCCGCCTCTCCTGTCTGGGCAGCAGAAGCACTTACCTCAGCCATTCTAAGATGAACATTTCAGCCAGCGGTTGAAGCCACTTCTTCTGTTTTTCTCTATGGTTTCCACAGAGGGCTTCACTCCTCCGATTACGCCTGTGATCCCGTCGCAGAGCAACGAGCTCCACTGGTTATTTATACGACTTGTATTACTATGTGTGAACGTTGCTATAGACTATTAAAGAGGAAGCTTTCTTACAACAGCCATTCGTCTTGTCTTTAGTTTCAAATTTCTTTTGTTTGGTCATGGGTTTGGTGATGATGGGACTTTTTTTTCTTTTTTTTTTTTGTGGATTGCACCTTATTACAGTAGTGTATCTTACTGCAGCATCACTTATGGAAGATTGGCATGGAAAATGCCAGTCTTGCATAAATGTTGCCCAAAATGTATATATAAATCAGGCCCCTTGAATATCAACTATTTACTGTAATCAAACCCACTCCAAGCAATGTTATACGCTGATGAGCCAAAAGTCATGGGACAGTAACTAATAGTGTATAGCAGGGGTCCCCAACCACCGGTCCGCGGACCGGGGCCGGGCCCTTAGGTGTTTAGCACCAGTCCACGGCACCGCCGGGAACTTTTGTTCTAAACACAAGGCCCGCTGCCTCGTGTTACGTGGCCCGTGGCGTGCTGACGCCGCTCACCACTGAAGCGATTACCAGCGGGGGCGCCGCAGCTCCCCGCTGGTAATCGAGCTGATCCCGGCGCACACTTACGTGTGCTGCCAGGCAGGGTGGGGGTGGGGGGGGGGGGGAGATATATTATACTGCCCTATGTGTGTACTGCCAGGACATTCTAAATGTCATAATTAAATAAGTATGCACTAAACTCCAACCCCCTTTATAACCCCGCACCATATAACCAGAGCCCCGCCCATGTCCCGCCCAACCCTGCTGGGCCTTGTAAAAATGGTCTTGCTTGAAGCCGGTCCATGGTGCCAAAAGGTTGGGGACCACTGGTGTATAGAACCCCCTCTAGCCCAGCGAAGTGCCAACAAGTTGACATGGCATCGATTCCACAAGTGGACAGAAGATGTCTGGATGGTTGTTTAGCCGTCAGGATAGCCCCCCACAGCTCTGTGGTAATTATTGGTGCAAGTGGACCTCTTCACCACTTCCCATAAATGTTCAGTTGGGCTCATGTTGGTGAGACCTGTACATTCACCCATTCGTAGAAACTCTCCATAATGCCTCTCAAACCAATTCTGGACAACGTGGGCCCAATGCAATGTCCTGCTGGAGTATCCCATCATTGTGGGGGTACATGATGTCCATGAAGGGAGGCAGATGGTTACCAAGCAGTGAAATGTAGTGGTCATAGTAACATAGTATGTAAGGCTGAAAAAAGCCCCATGTCCATCCAGTTCAGCCTAGCCACCCCTCCCCCCCCCCCCCCCACACCCATCCTTCATGTTGATCCAGAGGAAGGCAAAAAAAGCAATGAGGTAGAAATCAATTTCCCTCTCTTCTTCTCTGCCTCCAATCTGCCAGGCCATTTCCATACGGGTGACAAAATCGTACTATTTTTCTCACGATGCGGCAATTCTACAAATCTCATGTATGTGAAGCCCATGCTCTCCAATGGGTTCTGCCACATGAGCGATGTTTTGTAGGCTGCTACATTGCGAGAATACAAAATCACGGCGTGCTATACAGATGCAATTTGTGATATTTTGTAGCCCATGATTCTCTATGGAGCCTTCCTTTCTGTTGCATCGCACGAAAACGCGGTTTTCGTGCAATGCAGCTTTCACATTTGAAAGTCCTGCCCTATCTGCATCAGAAAAAAAAGATGATACATCACCTATCGGGCGGTGTCAGCATCGGCACACTTTTCTGTAGTCTTCGATGGCTGTGATTGGTTCAATGAGCGCTGGTTTTGATTGGCTGAGCCGCTGCGCTCGAGAACCAATCACTGCCAGCACTTCCTGGAGGCGGGGATTTCAAACCTCCAATCCAGGAAGGGTAGCCTGAAGGCTACAGAGAAGTCTGCCGGAGTTGACAGTGCCTGATAGGTGATGTGAATTATTAGTGTGTGTGTGTGTGTGTGTGTGTGTGTGTGTATATATATATATATATATATATATATATATATATACATATATATTTTTTTTTAATGCAGATGCGACTTATTTTTCAAGCGTCATGTGCAACTTTGTAGTGACACAATCATGATATCACCGTGGGAAAACGCAGCGATATTGCACACCACACAGATGCGATATCACTGCTATTTTTCTCGCAGCGATATCGTGTCGCCTGTGTGGAAACGGCCTCAATCAGAATATCCCCAGAACACCGCCCCTTCTGAAGTAATCAGTGGTATAACATATTGGACTACAGGCCCCTCTTGAACTCTTTTAGAGAGTTCTCCCTCACCACGTCTTCAGGCAGAGAGTTCCATAGTCTTACTGCTCTTACAATAAAGAACCCTCTTCTATGTCTGTGTAGAAACCTTCTTTCCTCTAGATGTAGAGGGCGCCCCCTTGTTACAGTCTCTGTATAATAGATGATTGAGAGATCTCTGTACTGATCCCTGATATATCTATACATGGTTATTAGAGCGCCCCCCTGTTACAGTCCTGGGTGTAATAGATGATGGGAGAGATCTCTGTACTGACCCCTGATATATCTATACATGGTTATTAGAGCGCCCCCTTGTTACAGTCCTGGGTGTAATAGATGATGGGGGAGATCTCTGTACTGATCCCTGATATATCTATACATAGTTATTAGAGCGCCCCCTTGTTACTGTCCTGGGTGTAATAGATGGTGGGAGAGATCTCTGTACTGACCCCTGATGCAGTATATTTATACATAGTTATTAGATCGCCTCTCGGCCATCTTTTTTCTAAACTATATCCCAATTTTGATGACCTCTCTGGGTATTGTTGCCCGCCCTTGTACCCGCTCAAGCTCCGATATGTCCTTTATTACCGATGCCCAGAACAATATTCCATGTGTGGTCTGACCAGTGACTTGTAAAGAGGAAGAGCAATGTTCACGTCAATGACTTTTTTTTTTTTAAGTTGATCAGTGGAGCCAGCCCATGCGTGAGAATACCCCACACCGGTATGGGAACGGCAGCAGCCTGCACAGTGCTTTGTTGACAACTGGAGTCCATGGCTTAGTGGGGCCTGCAGCACACATGAACCCTACTGTGACTGACCACGCCACATGTTGCCAGTACTCTAGGGTCCAGTTATTAACCTATTATTCTACACAAATGCCGAGAGCATCGGAAACAAACAAGGAGAATTGGAGCTCCGAACACAGGAAGAGAAATATGATGTCATCGGCATCACGGAAACTTGGTGGGATGATACACATGATTGGAGCACAAGGCTTGAAGGATACAACTTATTTATAAGAAACAGACCTAATAAAAGGGGAGGAGGTGTTGGGTTGTATGTTAGGAAAACATTCATCTCCACAGAGATTCAAGCTTCAGAGCTGGGAGTTCTCTAGAAACAGTTTGGGTAAGAATACAAGGAGAGAACAACAGAAAGGACCCCATTGTAGGCATTTACTACAGGCTGCCGGAACAAGCAGAAGATATGGAGGAACTCTTTCTACATCAGATGGCCAAGCTCTCAAACAAGCCCAACATAGTGATCATGGGAAATTTTACCGATCCAGACAATTGTTGGGAATCTCTCTCAGGTAAAAGTAACGGATCCAACAAATTCTTATCTGCTCTTGCTGACAACATTATCTTCCAAAAGGTCGAAGAGAAAACAAGGGGATCTGCTATCTTGGACCTAATTCTTACCAACGGGGGGGGGGGGGGGGGGGGGCTGGGACCTTAGGAGGCAGTGATCATGATATCCTTGGATGTTGGATAAAAAGGGGAGGAAGATCTGAGAAGGCTCAGACCTCAAGGTTGGATTTCAGAAAGGCTGATTTCAATGAACTCCGAAAGAGGAGTGTAAGAATCCAATGGCTGGATGTACTTAAGGACAGAAATGTCCAAGAAGGTTGGGAAATATTGCAAAATGAGATTCTCAAAGCACAATCGTTAATCCCTAAAAGAAGGAAGAATGGGAAGCATTTAAAGAGACCAGGATGGATGAATGCAGAACTTGTACACATGGTAAAAAGGAAGAAAAATGTGTTTATCAAATGGAAAGAGGGGGAGATATCTAAAGAAGAATATAATGGGGTCTGCAGAAACTGTAGGGCAAGTGTCAGAGAAGCTAATTACATTTCTAAAAAAAATGAACCTCGGAGGCCGGTGAGGAGAGCGTGAGATGCGCTGCGCATCGCCACAATATGCGGGTCCACAGGGCTGTAAAAGGCTGCACAGCATCTTGCCACACACTCGTATGCGCACGGCCTTATTAACACAGTCTGCAGAAAATGTAGGGCAAGTGTCAGAAGAGCTAAAGCTAATAATGAATTGAGGCTTGCAACAGAGGCCAAAAGCAATAAAAAAGGATCTGGAGGTATGTCAAAAGCAAAAGAAAAGTCAAAGATGCTATTGGATGCTTACAAGATGAAAATGGGGAATTTGTTAAGAATGATGCTGAGAAGGCTGAACTTTTGAATTCCTACTTTTGTATCTGTTTTCTCTCCGAAAGTAGATGAAACATTAACTGATCTTCCCTGTGCTATTGAGGGAATAAAAGAATGCAGAGAGATGGTGAGAGAACACTTAGCTAACTTTAAATTAATTCAAGTCTCAAGGTTCAGATGAATTACATCCTAGGATACTAAAGGAAGCAGCGGAGGTAATTGCTGAACCACTTGCCATAATCTTTGAAAATTCCTGAAAAACAGAAGTCCCAGAAGATTCGAGAAGGGCAAATGGTGTCCCTATCTTCAAAAAAGGGAATAAGGTGGACCCAGGAAATTACAGGCCTGTGAGCCTGACTTCTAATCCGGGAAAGATCTTTGAACAAATTATTAAACAGCATGCATGCAAGTACTTAGATAAGACTGGAGTAATTAACCAGAGCCAGCATGGGTTTGTAACAAGCAAGTCATGCCAGACGAATCTAATTTCCTTCTATGACAGAATCACCGACTGAGTTGATCAGGGGAATGCGGTGGATATAGTATATCTTGACTTTAGTAAATCATTTGACAAAGTATCTCATACCATACTTATTGAAAAAATGACCAAATATGGGATTGACAAGGCAAGTGCACATGTAAAACGCTCCCCGGCTGCTCCATCCTCCATGCTGGCCGCGCTGTGAGCGATCCAGCCATACTCGCTCCTGTAACAGGACATAATCGAGCTTCACTGGGACATGTCTTCTCCCTACCTTTCTTCTGATTTTCTATTTCTATTCCATTTTATCACTATTTTTAAACCTATACGTTTTTCTTTGCTCTGTAGCATGTCTTGCCCCAGCAATTACTGAAGAAGAGGTTTTTCCTCAAAGCGCCTTTTGTTCTGCTGGTTTTACTCCTCATATAATAAAATCTTCATATCTTACCATCATCACCATTTTTTGGAGTTGTTGCGTCTTGAGACATTTTTCTTTCACTCCCACCTTGTATAGGTGTGGGCATTCCCAAGTGTCCCCTGAGGGAACGCCACTTCATCATCAATGTACCTACTGCTATCCCAGGACTTTTGGCACATCGGATATATTGGCTTTTTCTTTTTATAATATCCTTGCAAAATAATTTAGTAATTTTCAGGGTTTTTTAAATTACGGATTCTTTATAAAGAGCTAGTCTGATAACAAAAATACCTTTACACCGGGAGGCATACTAACCTGCATGTTGGTAATTTGTGGTTGGGTTTGTCTACAACCTGTTTGAACTAATGAAATGGAAAAAGAGGAGGTCTGAACCCCCTACAGACACTTGTGTAAAGCTTCCGGTACAATCCCTCATTTTAGAACAGGCTTATTATTTTATATGTATCTGGACTCTCTGTAAAAACAATCCACCCCTAGATGAAGTTGTCGTTTTGCTGTAAGACTCGGCATGTAGTTCCATCTGAGGCAGATCTGTAAATGATGGGAGTTGTGGTGATTAGATGAACGGTCTTGTCACTTGAGACCCTAAAAGTGTTTCCCCCCTTGGCCTATAAGTGGCTCTCGAGGCTCCTTGTGTGTAGTGACCTCTTCTTCAGCTTGTGTAGAGTGTATTTGTCACCTGATTTAACCCTTTTAGTGGCACGCCCAGAATATCTCCAGGGCTTGTTACACTGACCATGCAGTTAAACCCTAGAAGATTTTCGTGGACAGCTCTAGTGCTGAAATGCTGTCCAGGACACGCAGTTATTGTGCCACTGTACATGTTTGCCACTTCGAATTACCTCTGGAAAATCTCCGGGGCTTGCTGCGCTGACATGGTAATAATAAACCTGCCACTGAAGGTGTTAAGGCGTCTGGTTGCAAATTCTGCAGTCTGCAGGTCCAATATGTTTCTGGCCTAGATGAGTCTTCCCATCGATCGCTGCAGATCTCAGGTCTATAGTCAGTCAATTGCTATAATAGAAATAGGAGATTCTTCGTTTTTATGAAACTCAGCGTAACGGCGAGACCCACCACACTGCAAGCAGACCCTCATATTATATGTATGTTGGCTGAACAGATAACTTGGATCCTGAATATTTCTATGGCTTCTAGGAGGAGGTAATCTCTATCCTGGACCGGGGAGTCACCGGATCTTGTGTATCTGCAGTTTTCCACAGTGTTTGATATTGAGCTGCATAACAGGTTAGTCTATAAGATAAGATGCTTGGTCTGGGGAGAATGTGTGTGAGCGGGCAAGTAACTGGTCAGTGATAGAATGCAGAGGGTGGTTATAAATGGTCCATACTCTGATTGGGTTACCATTACTAGTGGGGTACCACAGAGGGCGGTACTAGAGGGGTCACTGTTACGAGTGGGATACTGCAGGGGGCAGTATTGGAGGGGTTACTAATGGGATACCACAGGTGTCAGTATATGAGTGTTGACCATTAGTATTGGTATTGGTTCAGAAGAATAAGTGCAACCGCAGCACACGCCAGAGTTATAAAAAGATGATACTCCGGTTTCCACAAAGAAACTCTCTGTTGCAGAGGTAACAAGGAGAAATTTGCAAGAGCCCAGTATGGTCCGGATCCAAGACCAAAATCAGCTGAAGACATAAAGTGACCAGGCAGCAACTGATGGCTTTTTTTGCAAAATGTAGAAATAACTTTTATTCCTGTCTTGCTTTTATGGAGGAATAAAAGTTATTTCTTCATTTTGCAAAAAAAGCCATCAGTTGCTGCCGGGTCACTTTATGTCTTCACCATTAGTATTGGAGTACACAGGGCAGTATTAGATGGGTCAGCGTTACTAGTGCGATAGTGCTGGGGCAGTACTAGAAAAGGTCACCATTGCTAGTGGGGTACCACAGGTGCCAGTATTGGAGGGATCACCATTACTAGTAGGGTGCACAGGGCAGTATTGGACGTGTCACTGTTACTAGTGGGGTACCACATGGGGGCAGTATTAGAAGTGTCACCATTACTAGTGGGTTATGCAGGGCAGTATTGGACGGGTCACTTACTAGTGGGGTACCACAGCTGTCAGTATTGAAGGGGTCACCGTTACTATTGGGGAACCACAGTGGGCAATATTTAAGGGTTTACTAGTGGCAAGCCCACAGGGGCACTATTGGAGGGGTTACTAGTGGGGAACCACAGTGGGCAGTATGTAAGGGTTTACTAGTGGGGAACCCACAGGGGCACTATTGGAGGGGTTACTAGTGGGGAACCCACAGGGGCACTATTGGAGGGGTTACTAGTGGGGAACCACAGTGGGCAGTATGTAAGGGTTTACTAGTGGGGAACCCACAGGGGCACTATTGGAGGGGTTACTAGTGGGGAACCACAGTGGGCAGTATGTAAGGGTTTACTAGTGGGGAACCCACAGGGGCACTATTGGAGGGGTTACTAGTGGGGAACCACAGTGGGCAGTATGTAAGGGTTTACTAGTGGCAAGCCCACAGGGGCACTATTGGAGGGGTTACTAGTGGGGAACCACAGTGGGCAGTATGTAAGGTTTACTAGTGGGGAACCCACAGGGGCACTATTGGAGGGGTTACTAGTGGGGTACTGCAGGAGGTGGTTTTGCGTCCTATTTTTATTAATATATTTATTAATGACCTGGTAAAAGGATTGTGCAGTAAAATATCAATATTCGCAGATCATACAAAACTATGTAAAGTAATGAACACCAGAGAGGGCTGTATATGGGCTCATATAAATATGTATATAAGTACATATACATTTGTACACTGTTGCAAATGGATCTGGATAAATTGGGGACAGAAAAGTTGTAAATGAGGTTTAACACTGATAAATGTGCGGTTCTGCCGATGGGCAGGAAATCCATGTCACCATTACAAACTAAATGGGAAACCACTGGGGATACTGAGATGGAGAAGAACTTGGGGGTTTTAGTTAACTGGAGCAACCAGTGTCAGGCAGCTGCTGCCAAGGTAAATAGGATCATCGGGTGCATCAGAAGAGGTCTAGGGCCACATGACAAGAACATTGTTCTTCCTCTTTACAAGTCACTGGTCCGACCACACATGGAGTATTGTGGACAGTTTTGGCCACCGGTACTCAAGAAGGACATATCAGAGCTTGAGCGGGTACAAAGGCGGCAACTAACTTAATAAATGGAATGGGCGACTACAATACCCAGAGAGGGTATGAACATTGGGATTATTTAGTCAAGAAAAAAACATTTGAGGGGCGACCTAATAACTATGTATAGATATATCAGGGGATAGTAATCATTTATTTATACCCAGGACTGTAACAAGGGGGTATTGATGAATTGTCCCCGTTCTGTCCAGACTGTTAGGGGGTGTTGGGACCAGTGGATGTGTGAGGGCACAGAAGGTGACCGGGCTCAGGACCCCCCGACAGACCACCAGTAGAGAGGAGTGTCTGTCCAGACTGTTAGGAGGTGTTGGGACCAGTGGATGGAGCACACAAGGTGACCGGGCTCAGGACGCCCCCTACAGACCACCAGTAGAGAGGAGCATCTGACCAGACTGTTAGGAGGTGTTGGTACTAGTGGATGTGTGAGAGCACACAAGGTGACTGGACTCAGGACGCCCCCTACAGACCACCAGTAGAGAGGAGCATCTGACCAGACTGTTAGGAGGTGTTGGTACTAGTGGATGTGTGAGAGCACACAAGGTGACCACACTCAGGACGCCCCCTACAGACCACCAGTAGAGACGAGCATCTGACCAGACTGTTAGGGGGTGTTGGGACCAGTGGATGTGTGAGGGCACACAAGGTGACCACACTCAGGACGCCCCCTACAGACCACCAGTAGAGAGGAGCGTCTGACCAGACTGTTAGGAGGTGTTGGGACCAGTGGATGGGGGCACACAAGGTGACCGGGCTCAGGACGCCCCCTACAGACCACCAGTAGAGAGGAGCATCTGACCAGACTGTTAGGAGGTGTTGGGACCAGTGGATGGGGGCACACAAGGTGACCGGGCTCAGGACGCCCCCTACAGACCACCAGTAGAGAGGAGCATCTGATCGTCCAACAAGCACCAGCAGCATCAACTGTTTCATTGTCCGCCATCCAGAGACAGGTAGCTAAACAACATTTGGTCTAGCGGCCCCGATTATATGTACAGCCTTTGACACTCACCGACGACTCTGTTTGCAGTGGTGTCATGAATGATGAAACTGGACGCTACGGAGGGGAATTGGGTTGTCTTCAGCGATGAATCCAGGTTTAGTTTGGGCGCTGACGACGGACGTGTTTGTGTCTGGAGACCTCGGGGTGAGCTCCTCAATCCTTCCTTTGCTGTGGAGCGGCACACTGCCCCCTGCTGGTGTGATGGCCTGGGGGGGCATTGCATACAGTCGGTCCCCCCTAGTAGTGGTACGAGGGACAATGACAGCTCAGCGATATGTTCAGGACATCCTGCAGCCACATGTGTTCCTCTCATGGCGGCTTCCAGCAGGATCATGTCGGCCGCACACACAAGGGGGTCCCAGGAAGCCCCCACAACATTGTCACACCATGACTGCCCGGCCACCAGATTTATCACCAGTAGAACATGTATGGGAAATCTGGAATGCTGTCGACAGCCTACGAGTTTGCACAATTTAGAGGCTCGGTTTAAGCAAATTTGCTGCAGAATATCATACAGAACCTGTATGCCTCCATGCCCGCCCGTATCACATCTTGTATCCAAGCTAGAGGCGGTACAACAGGGTACTAGAGCCTCCATGCCCGCCTGTATCACATCTTGTATCCAAGCTAGAGGCGGTATAACAGGGTACTAGAACCTCCATGTCCTACCGTATCACATCTTGTATCCAAGCTAGAGGCGGTACAACAGGGTACTAGAGCCTCCATGCCCGCCTGTATCACATCTTGTATCCAAGCTAGAGGCGGTACAACAAGGTACTAGAGCCTCCATGCCCGCCTGTATCACATCTTGTATCCAAGTTAGAGGCGGTACAACAGGGTACTAGAGCCTCCATGCCTGCCCATATCACATCTTGTATCCAAGCTAGAGGCGGTACAACAGGTTACTAGAGCCTCCATGTCTGCCTGTATCACATCTTGTATCCAAGCTAGAGGCGGTACAACAGGGTACTAGAGCCTCCATGCCTGCCTGTATCACATCTTGTATCCAAGCTAGAGGCGGTACAACAGGTTACTAGAGCCTCCATGTCTGCCTGTATCACATCTTGTATCCAAGCTAGAGGCGATACAACAGGGTACTAGAGCCTCCATGCCCGTATCACATCTTGTATCCAAGCTAGAGGCGGTACAACAGGGTCCTAGAGCCTCCATCCTTCCCCGTATTACATCTTTTAAAACAAATATTTTATTAATTTTCACAGTGGAAATAAAGTCCATTATAAACAAGCATAGAGATTCCGATCCCTACAGATGTGCAGATCTGTCCACAAGATTGATAAACATTAGATGAATATTTCCATTATAACTATGGGTCTATCATGTACCCAGTTGTGTCCAAGACATGAAAAATGTCTTGTTAGGGTTTTCATATTTATTCAGATCTCATATATGCAAAACCACTTATAGGGGAGCCATAATGGCTATTTCCTATCAGTTGTGGAGATAAAGCTGATGAGAAATCACCATGCAAGAGTGTAACTCCTGTGGGAAACAGTTACATCTTATATCAAAGGTGGAGGCGTCCCAACAGGGCACTAGAGATTCCATGCCAGCCTGTATCACATCTTGTATCCAAGCTAGAGGTGGTACAACAGGGTACTAGAGCCTCCATGCCCGCCTGTATCACATCTTGTATCCAAGCTAGAGGCGGTACAACAGGGTACTAGAGCCTCCATGCCCGCCTGTATCACATCTTGTATCCAAGCTAGAGGCGGTACAACAAGGTACTAGAGCCTCCATGTCCCCTGTATCACATCTTGTATCCAAGCTAGAGGCAGTACAACAGGGTACTAGAGCCTCCATGCCCGCCTGTATCACATCTTGTATCCAAGCTAGAGGCGGTACAACAAGGTACTAGAGCCTCCATGCCCGCCTGTATCACATCTTGTATCCAAGCTAGAGGCGGTACAACAGGGTACTAGAGCCTCCATGCCTGCTGTATCACATCTTGTATCCAAGCTAGAGGCGGTACAACAGGTTACTAGAGCCTCCATGTCTGCCTGTATCACATCTTGTATCCAAGCTAGAGGCGGTACAACAGGGTACTAGAGCCTCCATGCCCCGTATCACATCTTGTATCCAAGCTAGAGGCGGTACAACAGGGTACTAGAGCCTCCATCCTTCCCCGTATTACATCTTTTAAAACAAATATTTTATTAATTTTCACAGTGGAAATAAAGTCCATTATAAACAAGCATAGAGATTCCGATCCCTACAGATGGGCAGATCTGTCCACAATACTGATAAACATTAGATGAATATTTGCATTATAACTATGGGTCTATCATGTACCCAGTTGTGTTCAAGACATGAAAAATGTCTTGTCAGGGTTTTCATATTTATTCAGATCTCATATATGCAAAACCACTTATAGGGGAGCCATAATGGCTATTTCCTATCAGTTGTGGAGATAAAGCTGATGAGAAATCACCATGCAAGAGTGTAACTCCTGTGGGAAACAGTTACATCTTATATCAAAGGTGGAGGCGTCCCAACAGGGCACTAGAGATTCCATGCCAGCCCGTATCACATCTTGTATCCAAGCTAGAGGTGGTACAACAGGGCACTAGAGCCTCCATGCCAGCCCGTATCACATCTTGTATCCAAGCTAGAGGCATCCCAACAGGGCATTAGAGATTCCATGCCCGTATCACATCTTGTATCCAAGCTAGAGGCGGTACAACAGGGCACTAGAGCCTCCATGCCCCCCGTATCACATCTTGTATCCAAGCTAGAGGCGGTACAACAGGGCACTAGAGCCTCCATGCCCCCCCGTATCACATCTTCTATCCAAGCTAGAGGCAGTACAACAGGGTACTAGAGCCTCCATGCCCCCCGTATCACATCATGTATCCAAGCTAGAGGCGGTACAACAGGGTACTAGAGCCTCCATGCCCCCCGTATCACATCCTGTATCCACACTAGTCACCGGCCGATGATTATAGATCTAAGTGGGTTCCTAGGGGCCTAGGGTCTCATTTTAGAACATTATTTGTACGGGGCGCAGCCTTTTGGTCTCTGTATTAAATTAAGGCCTCATTTAACATCCTTTTACTCTAATTAAAGAGGACACAAAAATAATTGAAAACCATCAATAGTGAAATCACGACGACAGAACAAAGTTTATGTAGACCCTGCAGTTTCCCTGCCTCACATGCACTCTATCGACAATCCCATAGACGTCCATTCAACTTAACAGTTTGTATATAGAAGACAAGAGAAAATCATTCCAGGCCATATACATTGTGCAGATGTTGGCAAAGTGTGATCTGTACCATAACCCTAGCGCTGCACGGCCCACCAAGCTGTTAGCCACCAAAAATGTAGGTGGGTATGGGTGACACTGACCCTCGCCTGGGTCGGCTCATCAGGCCTCACAACTCCACTACCGCACCCACTTGCCGTTGTGACGGTCGACCCATAGTTCCACCCAATCACAACTGTAGGCCTAAGCACTATTTATATGCCTCCAACCGCAGAGTCTTTGTCCTTAGGGAGACGCACGCATTTTACTTATCACAAGAAAATGGAAAATTCCTGCCAAAATATTAGCTCTGCGTGCTGAAAACCCTGAAAGAGCCAACTGAGAGGTACCTTCAGGAGATTTCCGTTGGAAAAATAGTTGCTTTGCCACCGGCCTATCTGTCTATTCCACCAGCTCATTTGCATACGTCACTGAGTAAGCGCTGTGATTGGCTGACACTGTAGCTTTATTGTTAGTGTAGCACCACCCACAAGGAGCTTTATTATGGGCATCTTGATGCAGCCATAGGTGGATTCCTCTCCCCTGATGTGTCTCCTTCTCAGTAACGTGGCCGCAGCCTATGATGGCGCCCTGACTAGAGGTAGAACAGAGACTCTGAAGTCGTACACTGATGAATATGCTGCATCTATGTGATCGGATTGTCCATGACAGAACACTCCATACCCACCTGTTACCTCCCGCCGTTCGCTCCAGTCTCTCTACACGCCATATCAGCATTGGTTGCATCGGTGGGTCCAGTACGAACATCACGTGACCACCGCATCCTGCGATGGTCTGCAGCGGTCACATGCCGTACATATCAGCCTCATCTCTGCAGCCACTGCTAGGCTGTAGAAGTCACAGGGAGATGCAACAAGCTATGACACTGCAAAAAGCAAACACACGTGGCGCCTCCTAGTGCAGAAACCTCGGTAATGAAAATGGGAACGGCGTTAATAGGAATACTGCTCACCTGGGGGAGTCGTGGAGCTCGGGCAGAACTCTGGCAGACATGTCTGCTTCTATCACGTAGGAGGACGTCACAAAAACAACTACGGAAGGAAAAGTGGCGGACATTCTGGCGCTGCTGGCGTGAGATCCAGTAATAGCGGGATGAGAGAAGAGATAACCATACTAGTAAAGACAGAAGACCCCAAGGTAAATATATATATACTGTATATGCAGGTTAGACTGATCATCGTATCCAGTAGGCCTTAACCACGTCATGATTAGAGGTTTCCCAAAATTGTACCTTAAAAAAAATATATCTAAATTCTGCAAAAAACAAATTCCCAGGATTTTTGAAACACAAAGATGAAAAATTTCTCTGCTAAGTAACAATCTTGGCCTCATTCTTAACCCCTTAGTGACCTTAAGGACCAAGCACTTTTTGTCTTCGCATTGTAAAAGCCATAACTGTGACATAGCCACACGAGAGCTTGTTTTTGGGGGAGATGAGTTGTGTATATATATATGTATTCTATCTATTGCTTGTGATTGTTTTATGTAAGGGGTTAAACTGCCAAGATCTGAGATTTCTCCTCTCCAAGCAGTTAGAGCAGGAGCCTGGCTGTCAGTAGTCGGCCAAGCCACTGCCTTAAGATATATGTGCAGGTTTAAAGCCCATTAGTGAGGTCAGTAGAAAGGCGTATTGGGGGTCACTGAGGGGTTAAGTGTTTTTTTCTCTTCTGCAGGGAATTGAACTTTCTGCCAGATTTTTGCACAAATTTTTTGTACAGTGAAAAGTGACACAAGTTTCTACTGTACTTTATAAACCGTATCAGTTGTTCACAGGTGTCAAGATCTCTGCTTATCAACTCCCTACAGTCCGGCTTCCAACCCCAACACTCGACAGAAACTGCCCTTACAAAGGTGTCAAACGACCTCCTGACAACCAAATTGAGGGGTGATTACTCCCTACTGATCCTCCATGATCTCTCCGCAGCATTCAACACTGTTGACCACAAACTCCTCCTCAGTATGCTTCGCTCTATCAGCCTAAAGGACACTGCTCTCTCCTGGTTCTCCTCCTACCTATCTGACTACTCCTTCAGTGTCTCCTTTGCTGGCTCTACCTCCCCTCCTCTTCCCTTTGCTGTTGGGGTCCCCCAGGGCTGGGTCCTCGCCCCTTTCCCCTCCTCTTTCTCTTGCTGTTGGGATCCCCCAGGGCTCGGTCCTCGGCCTCCTCCTCTTCCCCTTGCTGTCAGGGTCCCCCAGGGCTGGGTCCTCGGCCCCTTCCCCTCCTCTTTCCCTTGCTGTTGGGGTCCCCCAGGGCTGGGTCCTCAGCCCCCTCCTCTTCCCCTTGCTGTCAGGGTCCCCCAGGGCTGGGTCCTCGCCCCCGTCCCCTCCTCTTTCCCTTGCTGTTGGGGTCCCCCAGGGCTCGGTCCCCTCCTCTTCCCCTTGCTGTTGGGGTCCCCCAGGACTCGGTCCTCGGTCCCCCTCCTCTTCCCCTTGCTGTTGGGGTCCCCCAGGGGTCGGTCCTTGGCCCAATCCTTTTCTCCATCTACACAGCCTCTATTGGACAAACCATCAGGAGTTTTGACCTCCAACACCACCTCTACGCTGATGACACCCAGCTATACACCTCTTCCCGTGACATCTCTGCACCTTTCTTCCAAAACATCACCGACTGTCTGTCCGCTGTCTCCAACACTATGTCCTCTCTCTACCTAAAACTAAATCTCCCTAAAACTGACCTCCTGGTGTTTCCGCCCAAATCATATTTGCCAACAATATACAGCGCGCATGTGTAGAGGGAGATCCCAGAGTACGTCACATGGAGCGCATCCGTTCTCGCGAGAAACAGAGCGTTCCATAGCGGCGCTTCAAGTCCTACTGCGCATGTCATTCCTTTGATGAGTACTGAGAATGCGTCACAGAAGGTGTATCGGACATAGCAGGGTGTCATTGATTCAAAGATGAATGATAACGTAGTTACATTGGCCATCAATTGGTAAAACAAACGCAGCAGTTAATAGTGTGGTTGTCAAACTATAGACAAAGGTAAGTATGGGACAAGCATATAAATCCACCTCATACAAAGTGTATGACCAATAGTAATACACAATCACGGGGCCTTTTACACTTCGTTACCATATATAGCAAGTAATGACCATAAATATACATATGGGCACTAATATAATATTATATGCATAAGGGTAAATAGACAACCCATATTAATGACAATCACAAGATGGCACAGCAGAAAAAAAAAGGAAAAAAAACATTTTCCAAGGTATAGATGTCATCTTAATTTTTACTTTTAACCATAGTCATAATAAATTCAAATCTGCCATTTCGGCGCACATCATACAAACTGCAGTATATGCCATCAAAATATAAATGTCGCCAGTGTAAAAATACAAAGTACAACAGCCGAAAGGATGGATCACTTGCAGCGGAGAAAAAAGCACATAGACCTATGAGACAAAGACAAAAAAAGGGAGTTAAAAACAACTTAAAACACAATGACATAATCAGATATCCTGAAGTAAGCGGCGGGCCACGTTACCTGCAACCAATACAGTAGAGTTCAAAGATGGGGGGAGTAATCATACTCTAGATTCAATCCCCTAGGGGTCATTGTGTCCAACTCATGGATCCAATATAACTGTAAAATCCTATCGCCCCCTCTTGGTGATGCCGCTACGTGGTCGATGACACGGGATTTCAGTTGGCAAATGGCGTGATTCATTTCTCCGAAATGCTTCGGTATCGGTAAGCTATTGTTTTTGGTGCTGATAGTGCTCTTGTGGTTGACAATTCGTGAGCGGACCTCCATTGTGGTTTCGCCCACGTATGCCAAACCACAAGGGCATGTTATCAGATAGATTACATAGCTCGAGGTACATGGAAATCATCCCTTAATTCTATATTTATTTCCACGTAATGGATGTTGGAAGTGGTCACCCTTCAAGAGGTTGCCGCAGCAAGAACACCCAGACAGGGGAAATTGCCATTCCTTACAGGTGTAAAGGTAGGTTGTATAGAACTACTCACAGTAGGAAAGAGAGATTTAACAAGCCTATTGCCAATATTAGGGCCCCTCCTAAAAGACATCAACGGGGCTGTCTTGAATTCCGGGACATTCGTATCACTATTGGCTAGTAATTGCCAATGCTTTCTAATGATTGCAGAAACCTTTCTACTATGGCAATTCTAAGTTGAAACAAAAGGTCCCCTGTGTCCTCTTCGGGGGTTTAGGTCTCAATAAATCATCCTGCCACAATGTTCTGACTTTAGTTTCAGCTTCATGTAGGAGAGTTTTGGGATATCCCCTCTTCAAAAATTTGTCACACATGCTAGTCAGTCTAGTGTCAATGAAATCATCATGGGTCACTGGTCTGAGCCGTAGTAACTGACTCCATAAAAGGGAGTTCTGCA
Source organism: Eleutherodactylus coqui (assembly GCF_035609145.1). Classification (NCBI taxonomy): domain Eukaryota; kingdom Metazoa; phylum Chordata; class Amphibia; order Anura; family Eleutherodactylidae; genus Eleutherodactylus; species Eleutherodactylus coqui. The sequence goes on from NC_089844.1 coordinate 18,127,890, forward strand.
TAGATTCTAGATGTAGGCTATCGTAGACCAATAAACTGTTACGGTCCGTTGGTCAATATAACGCTACCAGTATAGGATTTTATCCGCATAGATGGAGGGATAGACAAACTCTTCCTCAAAATAGTGCATGTATGCATTGGCATAGGTAGGTGCCATATTCGAGCCCATTGCGGTCCCCTGTCGCTGCCGGTAGTACACCCCCTCGAACACAAAATAGTTGTTAGTGAGGATGTACTCCAGCAGCGAGAGGGCAAACCGCGAACAGGCCGCTGTATAGCTGTGGATGCCGGACGCCAGACCGCATCAGCCGGGTGGATGGATCGCTGCAGCTGAAGCATAATTATCTTCCGTTTCGCACACATCCTATGGCTGATTTGTAACACATGTATTAATTGTTCACTTATGTGTTAGTATGTTCTGATTGGCTCATGTCTAGAGATGAGCGAGCACCAAAATGCTCGGGTGCTCGTTACTTGGGACGAATTTATCGCGATGCTCGATGTTCGTTTCGAGTAACGAACCCCATTGAAGTCAATGGGCGACCCGAGCATTTTTGTATTTCGCCGATGCTCGCTAAGGTTTTCATGTGTGAAAATCTGGGCAATTCAAGAAAGTGATGGGAACGACACAGAAACGGATAGGGCAGGCGAGGGGCTACATGTTGGGCTGCATCTCAAGTTCACAGGTCCCACTATTAAGCCACAATAGCGGCAAGAGTGCCCCCCCCTCCCAACAATTTTTATTCTGAAAAGCCCTCATTAGCAATGCATACCTTAGCTAAGCACCACACTACCTCCAACAAAGCACAATAACTGCCTGCGTGACACTCCGCTGCCACTTCTCCTGGGTTACATGCTGCCCAACCCCCCCCCCCAAGATCCAGTGTCCACAGCGCACACCAAACTGTCCCTGCCCAGCCTTCAGCTGCCCTCATGCCACGCCACCCTCATGTCTATTTATAAGTGCATCTGCCAGAGGCAAAGCAGGCACACACTGCAGAGGGTTGGCATGGCTAGGCAGCGACCCCCCCATAAAAGGGGCGGGCCGATAGTCCACAATGCTGTACAGAAGCAATTAGAAATCCAATCCTGTGCCACCTCCATCTGGAGCTGCACACATGGGCATAGCAATGGGGAACCTATGTGCCACACACTATTCATTCTGTCAAGGTGTCTGCACGCCCCAGTCAGACCGCGGTTTTTTATAAATAGTCACAGGCAGGTACAACTCCGCAATGGGAATTCCGTATGCACCCACAGCATGGGTGGCTCCCTGGAACCCTCCCGCTGTACATAAATGTATCCCATTGCATTGCCCATCACAGCTGAGGTAATGTCGTGGTTAATGCAGGTGGGCTTCGGCCCACACTGCATGCCCCAGTCTGACTGGGGTTCTTTAGAAGTGGACAGATGTAGGTTAAACTCCGTGTGCACCTACAGCATGGGTGGCTCCCTGGAACCCACCGGTGGTACATAAATATATCCCATTGCAGTGCCCTACTCAGCAGAGCTAACGTCAGATACAATACAGGTGGGCTTTGGCCCACACTGCATGCCCCAGTCAGACTGGTAATATGTACCTTAACAGTAACCTCGTTGGTGGTAATGTGGTGGTGACTGCGGACCTAGTAGCACGGTTTTATGTAGTTGGTTTTCGGAATGTGGCCATGATTAAGTGGGCCGTGGCGGGGGGATGGTGTGGGGGCTCTCTTGTTGTGTCGTTAAAGGTGAAATTCTTGGACTGCCACCAGACGAACCAATGCAAAGGTATTTGCCAAGAATGTTTTCATTGTTGGAGGAGGAGGGGGATGTTTTGGAGGTACTATGTGTCCTCTCCACGTGTCCGTGGTTATATGCACCTTAACAGTAACAGCGTTGGTGGGAAATGGCCTCGCCGCCATCATGTCTTTGTGAAGCCTCTGTTTCCACACCCCAGTGACATACCATTAGCTGCGGTATAGGCAGAGCCCAGAATTATTAACATTTCAGCGGTAGTATTAGGGACAGGCCCCACTAACATATCGCTAGCAGCAGTATAGGGGGAGCGCAGTCTTAGTTCCATTTCAGTAATAGTAGCACTCAAGACAGGCCCCAGTAACAATTCCGAAGCAGCAGTATAGGAGGAGCGCAGTCTTAGTTCCATTTCAGTAATAGTAGCACTCAAGACAAGCCCCAGTAACAATTCCCATTGCAGCAGTTTAGGGAGATAACAGTCTCTTTCATATTTCAGTAGCTGCAGTATAGACAAGGCCCCAGTTACATTTATGTAGCTAAAGTGTAGGCCAACCCCACACAACCTTTCTGTACCATGAGTGCAGGCGAAGAACATAGAAATTACAATGATTACACTGTAGGCGAGGGCCCAAAAAAATTGGTGTAGCAACAGTACTAATGTACCTCAGAAAAAATTGGCCATGCCCAACCAAGATGGCAGGTGAAACCCATTAATCGCTTTGGTTAATGTGGCTTAAGTGGTAACTAGGTCTGGAAGCAGCCCAGTTTAACGAAAAATTGGTTCAAGTTAAAGTTTCATCGCTTGTAAGAGCATTGAAACGTATAAAAATTGTTTGGAAAAATTATATGAGTGAGCCTTGTGGCCCTAAGAAAAATTGCCCGTTCAGCGTGATTACGTGAGGTTTCAGGAGGAGGAGCAGGAGGAGGAGGAGGAATATTATACACAGATTGATGAAGCAGAAATGTCACCGTTTCGGATGGTAATAGAGAACGATGCTTCCATCCGCGGGTGCAGCCTACGTATTGCTTACGTATCGCTGCTGTCCGCTGGTGGAGAAGAGAAGTCTGGGGAAATCCAGCCTTTGTTCATCTTGATGAGTGTTAGCCTGTCGGCACTGTCGGTTGACAGGCGGGTACGCTTATCTGTGATGATTCCCCCAGCCGCACTAAACACCCTCTCTGACAAGACGCTAGCCGCAGGACAAGCAAGCACCTCCAGGGCATACAGCGCTAGTTCAGGCCACGTGTCCAGCTTCGACACACAGTAGTTGTAGGGGGCAGAGGCGTCACGGAGGACGGTCGTGCGATCGGCTACGTACTCCCTCACCATCCTTTTACAGTGCTCCCGCCGACTCAGCCTTGACTGGGGAGCGGTGACACTGTCTTGGTGGGGAGCCGTAAAGCTGTCCAGGGCCTTAAAGAGTGTTGCACTGCCTGTGCTGAACATGCTGCTCGATCTCCGCACCTCCCCTGCTACCTGGCCCTCGGAACTGCGCCTTCTGCCACTAGCGCTGTCGGATGGGAATTTTACCATCAGCTTGTCCGCCAGGGTCCTGTGGTATAGCAACACTCTCGAACCCCTTTCCTCTTCGGGAATGAGAGTGGAAAGGTTCTCCTTATACCGTGGGTCGAGCAGTGTGTACACCCAGTAATCCGTAGTGGCCAGAATGCGTGCAACACGAGGGTCACGAGAAAGGCATCCTAACATGAAGTCAGCCATGTGTGCCAGGGTACCTGTACGCAACACATGGCTGTCTTCACTAGGAAGATCACTTTCAGGATCCTCCTCCTCCTCCTCAGGCCATACACGCTGAAAGGATGACAGGCAAGCAGCATGGGTACCGTCAGCAGTGGGCCAAGCTGTCTCTTCCCCCTCCTCCTCATGCTCCTCCCCCTCCTCCTCCTCAGGCCATACACGCTGAAAGGATGACAGGCAAGCAGCATGGGTACCGTCAGCAGTGGGCCAAGCTGTCTCTTTCCCCTCCTCCTCATCCTCCTCATGCTCCTCCTCCTCCTCCTCAACGCGCTGAGATATAGACAGGAGGGTGCTCTGACTATCCAGCGACATACTGTCTTCCCCCACCTCCGTTTCCGAGAGAAAAGCATTTGCCTTTATGCTTTGCAGGGAACTTCTCAAGAGGCATAGCAGAGGAATGGTGACGCTAATGATTGCAGCATCGCCGCTCACCACCTGGGTAGACTCCTCAAACTTTCCAAGGACCTGGCAGATGTCTGCCAACCAGGCCCACTCTTCTGAAAATAATTGAGGAGGCTGACTCCCACTGCGCCGCCCATGTTGGAGTTGGTATTCCACTATAGCTCTACGCTGCTCATAGAGCCTGGCCAACATGTGGAGCGTAGAGTTCCACCGTGTGGGCACGTCGCACAGCAGTCGGTGCACTGGCAGATTAAAGCGATGTTGCAGGGTGCGCAGGGTGGCAGCGTCCGTGTGGGACTTGCGGAAATGTGCACAGAGCCGGCGCACCTTTCCGAGCAGGTCTGACAAGCGTGGGTAGCTTTTCAGAAAGCGCTGAACCATCAAATTAAAGACGTGGGCCAGGCATGGCACATGCGTGAGGCTGCCGAGCTGCAGAGCCGCCACCAGGTTAGGCCGTTGTCACACACAACCATGCCCGGTTGGAGGCTCAGTGGCGCAAGCCAACGGTCGGTCTGCTCTGTTAGACCCCGCAGCAGTTCGTGGGCCGTGTGCCTCTTCTCTCCTAAGCTGAGTAGTTTCAGCACGGCCTGCTGACGCTTGCCCACCGCTGTGCTACCACGCCGCGCGACACCGACTGCTGGCGACGTCCTGCTGCTGCTGACACATCTAGATTGCGAGACAGAGGTTGAGGAGGAGGAGGAGGAGGGTGCTTTAGTGGAGGAAGCATACACCGCCGAACATACCACCACCGAGCTGGGGCCCGCAATTCTGGGGGTGGGTAGGACGTGAGCGGTCCCAGGCTCTGACTCTGTCCCAGCCTCCACTAAATTCACCCAATGTGCCGTCAGGGAGATGTAGTGGCCCTGCCCGCCTGTGCTTGTCCACGTGTCCGTTGTTAAGTGGACCTTGCCACTAACCGCATTAGTGAGGGCACGTACAATGTTGCGGGAGACGTGGTCGTGCAGGGCTGGGATGGCACATCGGGAAAAGTAGTGGCGACTGGGAACTGAGTAGCGCGGGGCCACCGCCGCCATCATACTTTTGAAGGACTCCGTTTCCACAACCCTATATGGCAGCATCTCAAGGCTGATAAATTTGGCTATGTGGACGGTTAACGCTTGAGCGTGCGGGTGCGTGGCGGCGTACTTGCGCTTGCGCTCAAACACTTGCGCTAGCGACGGCTGGACGGTGCGGTGCGAGACATTGGTGGATGGGGCCGAGGACAGCGGAGGTGAGGGTGTGGGTGCAGGCCAGGAGACGGTAGTGCCAGTGTCCTGAGAGGGGGGTTGGATCTCAGTGGCAGGTTGGGGCACAGGGGAAGAGGCAGCGGTGCAAACCGGAGGCGGTGAACGGCCTTCGTCCCTCCTTGTGGGGTGCTTGGCCATCATATGTCTGCGCATGCTGGTGGTGCTGAGGCTGTTGGTGGTGGCTCCCCGGCTGATCTTGGCGCGACAAAGGTTGCACACCACTGTTCGTCGGTCGTCAGGCGTCTCTGTGAAAAACTGCCAGACCTTAGAGCACCTCGGCCTCTGCAGGGTGGCATGGCGCGAGGGTGCGCTTTGGGAAACAGTTGGTGGATTATTCGGTCTGGCCCTGCCTCTACCCCTGGACACCGCACTGCCTCTTGCAACCTGACCTGCTGCTGCCCTTGCCTCCCCCTCTGAAGACCTGTCCTGAGTAGGCGTTGCACACCAGGTGGGGTCAGTCACCTCATCGTCCTGCTGCTCTTCCTCCGAATCCTCTGTGCGCTCCTCCCTCGGACTTACTGCCCTTACTACTACCTCACTGCAAGACAACTGTGTCTCATCGTCATCGTCCTCCTCACCCACTAAAAGGTCTTGAGACAGTTGACGGAAGTCCCCAGCCTCATCCCCCGGACCCCGGGAACTTTCCAATGGTTGGGCATCAGTGACGATAAACTCCTCTGGTGGGAGAGGAACCACTGCTGCCCAATCTAAGCAGGGGCCCGAGAACAGTTCCTGGGAGTCTTCCCGCTCCTGAGCATGTGTCATTGTAGTGGAGTGAGGAGGCTGGGAGGAAGGAGGAGCAGCAGCCAGAGGATTCGGATTTGCAGCACTGTACGGCGCCGAACTGTGGGTGGATGATAGCTTGCTCGAAGCACTTTCTGCCATCCACGACAGGACCTGCTCACACTGCTCATTTTCTAATAAAGGTCTCCCGCGTGGACCCATTAATTGGGCGATGAATGTGGGGACGCCAGAAACGTGCCTCTCTCCTAATCGCGCAGCAGTCGGCTGCGGTACACCTGGATCAGGAGCTCAGCCTGTGCCCACACCCTCACTTGGGCCTACGCATCCTCGGCCGCGTCTACGTCCTCTAGGCCTACCCCTACCCCTCAGCATGCTGTATTACCAGTGATTTCCCAGCCAGGAAATAAATTGGCGCAAGCCTGCAGGCCAAATAGAATTTTTCCCTTTTTTTTTAAAAGGAAAGGCCCACTGACTATATTCAATCAATAACAAATGTGTTCTGTGGCCCTTCTGTGTGTCACAGAACTGCAGTGTTATATTAACTGCAGCAGAGCGGTGATTTCCCAGGCAGGAAATAAATTGGCGCAAGCCTGCTGGCCAAATAGAATTTTTCCCTTTTTTTTTAAAAGGAAAGGCCCACTGACTATATTCAATCAATAACAAATGTGTTCTGTGGCCCTTCTGTGTGTCACAGAACTGCAGTGTTATATTAACTGCAGCAGAGCGGTGATTTCCCAGGCAGGAAATAAATTGGCGCAAGCCTGCTGTTAAACTTAGCTGGCTGCGTATGATTTTTTTACGTTCTCCACCCACCACACACGTACCCAGAACGCTGAGGACTGTCAGAGGCAGGCCAAATAGAATTTTTCCCTTTTTTTTTAAAGGGAAGGCCCACTGACTATATTCAATCAATAATATATGTCTTCTGGCCCTGCCTACACAATTCTGTCCCTGGAGTATTAATGCAGGGCGCAATGCTCTGCACAGCCGATTTTGGAAAAAAAAAAAAAGTGCAACACTGCTAACAGCAGCCTGCACAGTACTGCACACGGTTAAATGTGGCCCTAAGAAGGACCGTTGGGGTTCTTGAAGCCTACACTCACTCCTAACACTCTCCCTGCCTAACCACCACTTCTGTCCCTGGAGTATTACTGCAGGGCGCAATGCTCTGCACAGCCGATTTTGAAAAAAAAAAAAAAATGTGCAACACTGCTAACAGCAGCCTCCACACTACTGCACACGGATAGATGTGGCCCTAAGAAGGACCGTTGGGGTTCTTGAAGCCTACACTCACTCCTAACACTCTCCCTACAGCAGCTCCAACACAATAGCACTTTCCCTCAGCTAACTCACAACGCATCTGAGGCGAGCCGTGGGAGGGGCCGATTTATATACTCGGGTGCCACCTTATCTCCCCAGCCACTCAGTGCAGGGGGGTGGTATAGGGCTGGAACGTCACAGGGGGAAGTTGTAATGCCTTCCCTGTCTTTCAATTGGCCAGAAAAGCGCGCTAACGTCTCAGAGAGGAAAGTGAAAGTAACCCGAACATCGCGTGGTACTCGTTAAGAGTAACGAGCATCCCGAACACCCTAATATTCGCCCGAGCATCAAGCTCGGACGAGTACGTTCGCTCATCTCTACTCATGTCTGCTGCCTTGTTCTATTTAGTCTGTGTATTGACATTCACTGTTTAAGCTTGATAAAGACCAGATCGCTGGTCGAAACGTCGCTGCAATATTTTTCTGCTATGGGAAAATAAATACTTTTGATTTTCTATGCACCATCTGATGCTGCCATCTTATTTCTGCTGCTGAAGTTTTGGGACTGGATCCACATCCTGACGGCTGTTGCATCATAGGTTTGTCCCACCCTTACTGGGCTATAAGTGCTGCTGGTGGACCCAGGAAACTACAGGCCTGTGAGCCTGACTTCTAATCCGGGAAAGATCTTTGAACAAATTATTAAACAGCATGCATGCAAGTACTTAGATAAGACTGGAGTAATTAACCAGAGCCAGCATGGGTTTGTAACAAGCAAGTCATGCCAGACGAATCTAATTTCCTTCTATGACAGAATCACCGACTGAGTTGATCAGGGGAATGCGGTGGATATAGTATATCTTGACTTTAGTAAATCATTTGACAAAGTATCTCATACCATACTTATTGAAAAAATGACCAAATATGGGATCGACAAGGCAAGTGCACATGTAAAACGCTCCGCGGCTGCTCCATCCTCCATGCTGGTCGTGCTGTGAGCGATCCAGCCATACTCGCTCCTGTAACAGGACATAATCGAGCTTCACTGGGACATGTCTTCTCCCTACCTTTCTTCTGATTTTCTACTTCTATTCCATTTTATCACTATCTTTAAACCTGTACGTTTTTCTATGCTCTGTAGCATGTCTTGCCCCAGCAATTACTGAAGAAGAGGTTTTTCCTCAAAGCGCCTTTTGTTCTGCTGGTTTTACTCCTCATATAATAAAATCTTCATATCTTACCATCATCACCATTTTTTGGAGTTGTTGCGTCTTGAGACATTTTTCTTTCACTCCCACCTTGTATAGGTGTGGGCATTCCCAAGTGTCCCCTGAGGGAACGCCACTTCATCATCAATGTACCTACCGCTATCCCAGGACTTTTGGCACATCGGATATATTGGCTTTTTTCTTTTTATAATATCCTTGCAAAATAATTTAGTAATTTTCAGGGTTTTTTAAATTACGGATTCTTTATAAAGAGCTAGTCTGATAACAAAAATACCTTTACACCGGGAGGCATACTAACCTGCATGTTGGTAATTTGTGGTTGGGTTTGTCTACAACCTGTTTGAACTAATGAAATGGAAAAAGAGGAGGTCTGAACCCCCTACAGACACTTGTGTAAAGCTTCCGGTACAATCCCTCATTTTAGAGCAGGCTTATTATTTTATATGTATCTGGACTCTCTGTAAAAACAATCCACCCCTAGATGAAGTTGTCGTTTTGCTGTAAGACTCGGCATGTAGTTCCATCTGAGGCAGATCTGTAAATGATGGGAGTTGTGGTGATTAGATGAACGGTCTTGTCACTTGAGACCCTAAAAGTGTTTCCCCCCTTGGCCTATAAGTGGCTCTCGGAGGCTTCTTGTGTGTAGTGACCTCTTCTTCAGCTTGTGTAGAGTGTATTTGTCATCTGATTTAACCCTTTTAGTGGCACGCCCAGAATATCTCCAGGGCTTGTTACACTGACCATGCAGTTAAACCCTAGAAGATTTTCGTGGACAGCTCTAGTGCTGAAATGCTGTCCAGGACACGCAGTTATTGTGCCACCGTACATGTTTGCCACTTCGAATTACCTCTGGAAAATCTCCGGGGCTTGCTGCGCTGACATGGTAATAATAAACCTGCCACTGAAGGTGTTAAGGCGTCTGGTTGCAAATTCTGCAGTCTGCAGGTCCAATATGTTTCTGGCCTAGATGAGGCTTCCCATCGATCGCTGCAGATCTCAGGTCTATAGTCAGTCAATTGCTATAATAGAAATAGGAGATTCTTCGTTTTTATGAAACTCGGCGTAATGGCGAGACCCACCACACTGCAAGCAGACCCTCATATTATATGTATGTTGGCTGAACAGATAACTCGGATCCTGAATATTTCTATGGCTTCTAGGAGGAGGTAATCTCTATCCTGGACCGGGGAGTCACCGGATCTTGTGTATCTGCAGTTTTCCACAGTGTTTGATATTGAGCTGCATAACAGGTTAGTCTATAAGATAAGATGCTTGGTCTGGGGAGAATGTGTGTAAGGGGGCAAGTAACTGGTCAGTGATAGAATGCAGAGGGTGGTTATAAATGGTCCATACTCTGATTGGGTTACCATTACTAGTGGGGTACCACAGAGGGCGGTACTAGAGGGGTCACTGTTACGAGTGGGATACTGCAGGGGGCAGTATTGGAGGGGTTACTAATGGGATACCACAGGTGTCAGTATATGAGTGTTGACCATTAGTATTGGTATTGGTTCAGAAGAATAAGTGCAACCGCAGCACACGCCAGAGTTATAAAAAGATGATACTCCGGTTTCCACAAAGAAACTATCTGTTGCAGAGGTAACAAGGAGAAATTTGCAAGAGCCCAGTATGGTCCGGATCCAAGACCAAAATCAGCTGAGGACATAAAGTGACCAGGCAGCAACTGATGGCTTTTTTTTGCAAAATTTAGAAATAACTTTTATTCCTGTCTTGCTTTTATGGAGGAATAAAAGTTATTTCTTTTGCAAAAAAAGCCATCAGTTGCTGCCGGGTCACTTTATGTCTTCACCATTAGTATTGGAGTACACAGGGCAGTATTAGATGGGTCAGCGTTACTAGTGTGATAGTGCTGGGGCAGTACTAGAAAAGGTCACCATTGCTAGTGGGGTACCACAGGTGCCAGTATTGGAGGGATCACCATTACTAGTAGGGTGCACAGGGCAGTATTGGACGTGTCACTGTTACTAGTGGGGTACCACATGGGGGCAGTATTAGAAGTGTCACCATTACTAGTGGGTTATGCAGGGCAGTATTGGACGGGTCACTTACTAGTGGGGTACCACAGCTGTCAGTATTGAAGGGGTCACCGTTACTATTGGGGAACCACAGTGGGCAATATTTAAGGGTTTACTAGTGGCAAGCCCACAGGGGCACTATTGGAGAGGTTACTAGTGGGGAACCACAGTGGGCAGTATGTAAGGGTTTACTAGTGGGGAACCCACAGGGGCACTATTATAGGGATTACTAGTGGGGAACCACAGTGGGCAGTATGTAAGGGTTTACTATTGGGGAACCCACAGGGGCACTATTGGAGGGGTTACTAGTGGGGTACTGCAGGAGGCGGTTTTGCGTCCTATTTTTATTAATATATTTATTAATGACCTGGTAGAAGGATTGTGCAGTAAAATATCAATATTCGCAGATCATACAAAACTATGTAAAGTAATGAATAGAGATGAGCGAGCACCAAAATGCTCGGGTGCTCGTTACTCGGGACGAACTTTTCGCGATGCTCGAGGGTTCGTTTCGAATAACGAACCCCATTGAAGTCAATGGGCGACCCGAGCATTTTTGTATTTCGCCGATGCTCGCTAAGGTTTTCATGTGTGAAAATCTGGGCAATTCAAGAAAGTGATGGGAACGACACAGCAACGGATCGGGCAGGCGAGGGGCTACATGTTGGGCTGCATCTCAAGTTCACAGGTCCCACTATTAAGCCACAATAGCGGCAAGAGTGGCCCCCCCCCCCTCCCAACAACTTTTACTTCTGAAAAGCCCTCATTAGCATGGCATACCTTAGCTAAGCACCAAACTACCTCCAATAAAGCACAATCACTGCCTGCATGACACTCCGCTGCCACTTCTCCTGGGTTACATGCTGCCCAACCCCCCCCCCCCGCACGACAGTGTCCACAGCGTACACCAAATTGTCCCTGCCCAGCCTTCAGCTGCCCTCATGCCACGCCACCCTCATGTCTATTTATAAGTGCGTCTGCCACAGGAAAAGCAGGCACACACTGCAGAGGGTTGGCATGGCTAGGCAGCGACCCCCCCATAAAAGGGGTGGGCCGATAGTCCACAATGCTGTACAGAAGCAATGAGAAATCCAATTCTGTGCCACCTCCATCTGGAGCTGCACACGTGGGCATAGCAATGGGGAACCTATGTGCCACACACTATTCATTCTGTCAAGGTGTCTGCATGCCCCAGTCAGACCGCGGTTTTTTATAAATAGTCACAGGCAGGTACAACTCCGCAATGGGAATTCTGTGTGCACCCACAGCATGGGTGGCTCCCTGGAACCCACCGGCGGTACATAAAAATATCCCATTGCATTGCCCACAGCTGAGGTAATGTCGTGGTTAATACAGGTGGGCTTCGGGCCCACACTGCATGCCCCAGTCTGACTGGGGTTCTTTACAAGTGGACAGATGTAGGTTAAACTCCGTGTGCACCTACAGCATGGGTGGCTCCCTGGAACCCACCGGCGGTACATAAATATATCCCATTGCAGTGCCCTACTCAGCAGAGCTAACGTCATATACAATACAGGTGGGCTTTGCCCCAGTCAGACTGGTAATATGTACCTTAACAGTAACCTCGTTGGTGGTAATGTGGTGGTGACTGCGGACCTAGTAGCGCGGTTTTATGTACACTACCGTTCAAAAGTTTGGGGTCACATTGAAATGTCCTTATTTTTGAAGGAAAAGCACTGTACTTTTCAATGAAGATAACTTTAAACTAGTCCTAACTTTAAACAAATGCACTCTATACATTGCTAATGTGGTAAATGACTATTCTAGCTGCAAATGTCTGGTTTTTTGTGCAATATCTACAAAGGTGTATAGAGGCCCATTTCCAGCAACTATCACTCCAGTGTTCTAATGGTACAATGTGTTTGCGCATTGGCTCAGAAGGCTAATTGATGATTAGAAAACCCTTGTGCAATCATGTTCACACATCTGAAAACAGTCTAGCTCGTTACAGAAGCTACAAAACTGACCTTCCTGTGAGCAGATTGAGTTTCTGGAGCATCACATTTGTGGGGTCAATTAAACGCTCAAAATGGCCAGAAAAAGAGAACTTTCATCTGAAACTCGACAGTCTATTCTTGTTCTTAGAAATGAAGGCTATTCCATGCGAGAAATTGCTAAGAAATTGAAGATTTCCTACAACGGTGTGTACTACTCCCTTCAGAGGACAGCACAAACAGGCTCTAACCAGAGTAGAAAAAGAAGTGGGAGGCCGCGTTGCACAACTAAGCAAGAAGATAAGCACATTAGAGTCTCTAGTTTGAGAAACAGACGCCTCACAGGTACCCAACTGGCATCTTCATTAAATAGTACCCGCAAAACACCAGTGTCAACATCTACAGTGAAGAGGCGGCTGCGGGATTTTGGGCTTCAGGGCAGAGTGGCAAAGAAAAAGCCATATCTGAGACTGGCCAATAAAATAAAAAGATTAAGATGGGCAAAAGAACACAGACATTGGACAGAGGAAGACTGGAAAAAAGTGATGTGGACGGATGAATCCAAGTTTGAGGTGTTTGGATCACAAAGAAGAACGTTTGTGAGACGCAGAACAAATGAAAAGATGCTGGAAGAATGCCTGACGCCATCTGTTAAGCATGGTGGAGGTAATGTGATGGTCTGGGGTTGCTTTGGTGCTGGTAAGGTGGGAGATTTGTACAGGGTAAAAGGGATTCTGAATAAGGAAGGCTATCACTCCATTTTGCAACGCCATGCCATACCCAGTGGACAGCGCTTGATTGGAACCAATTTCATCCTACAACAGGACAATGACCCTAAACACACCTCCAAATTGTGCAAGAACTATTTACAGCAGAAGCAGGCAGCTGGTATTCTATCGGTAATGGAGTGGCCAGCGCAGTCACCAGATCTGAACCCCATTGAGCTGTTGTGGGAGCAGCTTGACCGTATGGTACGCCAGAAGTGCCCAATCCAACTTGTGGGAGATGCTTCTAGAAGCGTGGGGTGCAATTTCTCAAGCTTACCTCAACAAATTAACAGCTAGAATGTCAAAGGTGTGCAATGCTGTAATTGCTGCAAAAGGAGGATTCTTTGACGAAAGCAAAGTTTGATGTAAAAACAATGTTATTTCAAATACAAATCATTATTTCTAACCTTGTCAATGTCTTGACTCTATTTTCTATTCATTTCACAACGCATGGTGGTGAATAAGTGTGACTTTTTATGGAAAACACAAAATTGTTTGGGTGACCCCAAACTTTTGAACGGTAGTCTAGTTGGTTTTCGGAATGTGGCCATGATTAAGTGGGCCGTGGCGGGGGGATGGTGTGGGGGCTCTCTTGTAGTGTCGTTAAAGGTGAAATTCTTGGACTGCCACCAGACGGACCAATGCAAAGGTATTTGCCAAGAATGTTTTCATTGTTGGAGGAGGAGGGGGATGTTTTGGAGGCACTATGTGTCCTCTCCACGTGTCCGTGGTTATATGCACCTTAACAGTAACAGCGTTGGTGGGAAATGGCCTCGCCGCCATCATGTCTTTGTGAAGCCTCTGTTTCCACACCCCAGTGACATACCATTAGCTGCGGTATAGGCAGAGCCCCGAATTATTAACATTTCAGCGGTAGTATTAGGGACAGGCCCCACTAACATATTACTAGCAGCAGTATAGGGGGAGCGCAGTCTTAGTTCCATTTCAGTAATAGTAGCACTCAAGACAAGCCCCAGTAACAATTCCGAAGCAGCAGTATAGGAGGAGCGCAGTCTTAGTTCCATTTCAGTAATTGTAGCACTCAAGACAAGCCCCAGTAACAATTCCCATTGCAGCAGTTTAGGGAGATAACAGTCTCTTTCACATTTCAGTAGCTGCAGTATAGACAAGGCCCCAGTTACATTTATGTAGCAAAAGTGTAGGCCAACTCCACACACACTTCTGTACCATGAGTGCAGGCGAAGAACATAGAAATTACAATGATTACAATGTAGGTGAGGGCCCAAAAAAATTGGTGTAGCAACAGTACTAATGTACCTCAGAAAAAATTGGCCATGCCCAACCAAGATGGCAGGTGAAACCCATTAATCGCTTTGGTTAATGTGGCTTAAGTGGTAACTAGGCCTGGAGGCAGCCTAGTTTAACGACAAATTGGTTCAAGTTAAAGTTTCATCGCTTGTAAGAGCATTGAAACGTATAAAAAATTGTTTGGAAAAATTATATGAGTGAGCCTTGTGGCCCTAAGAAAAATTGCCCGTTCGGCGTGATTACGTGAGGTTTCAGGAGGAGGAGCAGGAGGAGGAATATTATACACAGATTGATGAAGCAGAAATGTCACCGTTTTGGATGGTAATACAGAACGATGCTTCCATCCGCGGGTGCAGCCTACGTATTGTTTAGGTATCGCTGCTGTCCGCTGGTGGAGAAGAGAAGTCTGGGGAAATCCAGGCTTTGCTCATCTTGATGAGTGTAAGCCTGTCGGCACTGTCGGTTGACAGGCGGGTACGCTTATCTGTGATGATTCCCCCAGCCGCACTAAACACCCTCTCTGACAAGACGCTAGCCGCAGGACAAGCAAGCACCTCCAGGGCATACAGCGCGAGTTCAGGCCACGTGTCCAGCTTCGACACCCAGTAGTTGTAGGGGGCAGAGGCGTCACGGAGGACGGTCGTGCGATCGGTTATGTACTCCCTCACCATCCTTTTACAGTGCTCCCGCCGACTCAGCCTTGACTGGGGAGCGGTGACACAGTCTTGGTGGGGAGCCATAAAGCTGTCTAGGGCCTTAAAGAGTGTTGCACTGCCTGTGCTGTACATGCTGCTCGATCTCCGCACCTCCCCTGCTACCTGGCCCTCGGAACTGCGCCTTCTGCCACTAGCGCTGTCGGAGGGGAATTTTACCATCAGCTTGTCCGCCAGGGTCCTGTGGTATAGCAACACTCTCGAACCCCTTTCCTCTTCGTGAATGAGAGTGGAAAGGTTCTCCTTATACCGTGGGTCGAGCAGTGTGTACACCCAGTAATCCGTCGTGGCCAGAATGCGTGCAACACGAGGGTCACGAGAAAGGCATCCTAACATGAAGTCAGCCATGTGTGCCAGGGTACCTGTATGCAACACATGGCTGTCTTCACTAGGAAGATCACTTTCAGGATCCTCCTCCTCCTCCTCCTCCGCCTCCTCCTCCTCAGGCCATACACGCTGAAAGGATGACAGGCAAGCAGCATGGGTACCGTCAGCAGTGGGCCAAGCTGTCTCTTCCCCCTCCTCCTCATCCTCCTCATGCTCCTCCTCTTCCTCCTCAACGAGCTGAGATATAGACAGGAGGGTGCTCTGACTATCCAGCGACATACTGTCTTCCCCCGCCTCCGTTTCCGAGCGCAAAGCATTTGCCTTTATGCTTTGCAGGGAACTTCTCAAGAGGCATAGCAGAGGAATGGTGACGCTAATGATTGCAGCATCCCCGCTCACCATCTGGGTAGACTCCTCAAACTTTCCAAGGACCTGGCAGATGTCTGCCAACCAGGCCCACTCTTCTGAAAATAATTGAGGAGGCTGACTCCCACTGCGCCGCCCATGTTGGAGTTGGTATTCCACTATAGCTCTACGCTGCTCATAGAGCCTGGCCAACATGTGGAGCGTAGAGTTCCACCGTGTGGGCACGTCGCACAGCAGTCGGTGCACTGGCAGATTAAACCGATGTTGCAGTGTCCGCAGGGTGGCAGCGTCCGTGTGGGACTTGCGGAAATGTGCGCAGAGCCGGCACACCTTTCCGAGCAGGTATGACAAGTGGGGGTAGCTTTTCAGAAAGCGCTGAACCACCAAATTAAAGACGTGGGCCAGGCATGGCACGTGCGTGAGGCTGCCGAGCTGCAGAGCCGCCGCCAGGTTACGGCCGTTGTCACACACGACCATGCCCGGTTGGAGTCTCAGCGGCGCAGGCCAACGGTCGGTCTGCTCTGTTAGACCCCGCCGCAGTTCGTGGGCCGTGTGCCTCTTCTCTCCTAAGCTGAGTAGTTTCAGCACGGCATGCTGACGCTTCCCCACCGCTGTGCTACCACGCCGCGCGACACCGACTGCTGGCGACGTCCTGCTGCTGCTGACACATCTAGATTGCGAGACAGAGGTTGAGGAGGAGGAGGAGGGTGCTTTAGTGGAGGAAGCATACACCGCCGAACATACCACCACCGAGCTGGGGCCCGCAATTCTGGGGGTAGGTAGGACGTGAGCGGTCCCAGGCTCTGACTCTGTCCCAGCCTCCACTAAATTCACCCAATGTGCCGTCAGGGAGATATAGTGGCCCTGCCCGCCTGTGCTTGTCCACGTGTCCGTTGTTAAGTGGACCTTGCCACTAACCACATTGGTGAGGGCGCGTACAATGTTGCGGGAGACGTGGTCGTGCAGGGCTGGGATGGCACATCGGGAAAAGTAGTGGCGAATGGGAACTGAGTAGCGCGGGGCCGCCGCCGCCATCATACTTTTGAAGGACTCCGTTTCCACAACCCTATACGGCAGCATCTCCAGGCTGATAAATTTGGCTATGTGCACGTTTAACGCTTGAGCGTGCGGGTGCGTGGCGGCGTACTTGCGCTTCCGCTCAAAGACTTGCGCTAGCGACGGCTGGACGGTGCGGTGCGAGACATTGCTGGATGGGGCCGAGGACAGCGGAGGTGAGGGTGTGGGTGCAGGCCAGGAGACGGTAGTGCCTGTGTCCTCAGAGGGGGGTTAGATCTCAGTGGCAGGTTGGGGCACAGGGGGAGAGGCAGCGGTGCAAACCGGAGGCGGTGAACGGCCTTCGTCCCACCTTGTGGGGTGCTTGGCCATCATATGTCTGCGCATGCTGGTGGTGGTGAGGCTGTTGGTGGTGGCTCCCCGGCTGATCTTGGCGCGACAAAGGTTGCACACCACTGTTCGTCGGTCGTCAGGCGTCTCTGTGAAAAACTGCCAGACCTTAGAGCACCTCGGCCTCTGCAGGGTGGCATGGCGCGAGGGTGCGCTTTGGGAAACAGTTGGTGGATTATTCGGTCTGGCCCTGCCTCTACCCCTGGACACCGCACTGCCTCTTGCAACCTGCCCTGCTGCTGCCCTTGCCTCCCCCTCTGAAGACCTGTCCTGAGTAGGCGTTGCACACCAGGTGGGGTCAGTCACCTCATCGTCCTGCTGCTCTTCCTCCGAATCCTCTGTGCGCTCCTCCCTCGCACTTACTGTCCTTACTACTACCTCACTGCAAGACAACTGTGTCTCATCGTCATCGTCCTCCTCACCCACTGAAAGGTCTTGAGACAGTTGCCGGAAGTCCCCAGCCTCATCCCCCGGACCCCGGGAACTTTCCAATGGTTGGGCATCAGTGACAATAAACTCCTCTGGTGGGAGAGGAACCACTGCTGCCCAATCTGAGCAGGGGCCCGAGAACAGTTCCTGGGAGTCTTCCCGCTCCTGAGCATGTGTCATTGTAGTGGAGTGAGGAGGCTGGGAGGAAGGAGGAGCAGCAGCCAGAGGATTCGGATTTGCAGCACTGGACGGCGCAGAACTGTGGGTGGATGATAGCTTGCTCGAAGCACTTTCTGCCATCCACGACAGGACCTGCTCACACTGCTCATTTTCTAATAAAGGTCTCCCGCGTGGACCCATTAATTGGGCGATCAATGTGGGGACGCCAGAAACGTGCCTCTCTCCTAATCGCACAGCAGTCGCCTGCGATACACCTTGATCAGGAGCTCGGCCTGTGCCCACACCCTCACTTGGGCCTACGCGTCCTCGGCCACGTCCACGTCCTCTAGGCCTACCCCTACCCCTCAGCATGCTGTATTACCAGTGATTTTTCCCAGGCAGGAAATAAATTGGCGCAAGCCTGCAGGCCAAATAGAATGTTTCCCTTTTTTTTTTTTAAAGGGAAGGCCCACTGACTATATTCAATCAGATAAGATTAGAACTGTGTTCCACAGTACTGCAGTGTTATATGAAGTGCAGCAGAGCGGTGATTTTTCCCTGGCAGGAAATAAATTGGCGTAAGCCTGCTGTTAAACGTAGCTGGCTGCGTATGATTTCCTTACGTTCTCCACCCACCACACACATACCCAGAACGCTGAGGACTGTCAGAGGCAGGCCAAATAGAATGTTTCCCTTTTTTTTTTAAAGAAAAGGCCCACTGACTATATTCAGTCAATAATATATGTCTTCTGGCCCTGCCTACACAATTCTGTCCCTGTAGCATTACTGCAGGGCGCAATGCTCTGCACAGCCGATTTTGAAAAAAATAATAATTGTGCAACACTGCTAACAGCAGCCTCCACACTACTGCACACGGATAGATGTGGCCCTAAGAAGGGCCGTTGGGGTTCTTGAAGCCTACACTCACTCCTAACACTCTCCCTACAGCAGCTCCAACACAACAGCACTTTCGCTCAGCTAACTCACAAGGCATCTGTGGCGAGCCGCGGGAGGGGCCGATTTATATACTCGGGTGACACCTGATCTCGCCAGCCACTCACTGCAGGGGGGTGGTATAGGGCTTGAACGTCGCAGGGGGAAGTTGTAATGCCTTCCCTGTCTTTCAATTGGCCAGAAAAGCGCGCTAACGTCTCAGAGAGGAAAGTGAAAGTAACCCGAACACCGCATGGTACTCGTCACGAGTAACGAGCATCCCGAACACCCTAATATTCGCCCGAGCATCAAGCTCGGACGAGTACGTTCGCTCATCTCTAGTAATGAACACCAGAGGGGGCTGTATATGGGCTCATATAAATATGTATATAAGTACATATACATTTGTACACTGTTGCAAATGGATCTGGATAAATTGGGGACAGAAAAGTTGTAAATGAGGTTTAACACTGATAAATGTGCGGTTCTGCCGATGGGCAGGAAATACATGTCACCATTACAAACTAAATGGGAAACCACTGGGGAACACTGAGATGGAGAAGAACTTGGGGGTTTTAGTTAACTGGAGCAACCAGTGTCAGGCAGCTGCTGCCAAGGTAAATAGGATCATCGGGTGCATCAGAAGAGGTCTAGGGCCACATGACAAGAACATTGTTCTTCCTCTTTACAAGTCACTGGTCCGACCACACATGGAGTATTGTCGACAGTTTTGGCCACCGGTACTCAAGAAGGACATATCAGAGCTTGAGCGGGTACAAAGGCGGCAACTAACTTAATAAATGGAATGGGCGACTACAATACCCAGAGAGGGTATGAACATTGGGATTATTTAGTCAAGAAAAAAACATTTGAGGGGCGACCTAATAACTATGTATAGATATATCAGGGGATAGTAATCATTTATTTATACCCAGGACTGTAACAAGGGGGTATTGATGAATTGTCCCCGTTCTGTCCAGACTGTTAGGGGGTGTTGGGACCAGTGGATGTGTGAGGGCACAGAAGGTGACCGGGCTCAGGACCCCCCGACAGACCACCAGTAGAGAGGAGCATCTGACCAGACTGTTAGGAGGTGTTGGGACCGGTGGATGTGTGAGGGCACACAAGGTGACCGGGCTCAGGACCCCCTACAGACCACCAGTAGAGAGGAGCATCTGACCAGACTGTTAGGAGGTGTTGGGACCAGTGGATGGGGGCACACAAGGTGACCGGGCTCAGGACGCCCCCTACAGACCACCAGTAGAGAGGAGCGTCTGACCAGACTGTTAGGAGGTGTTGGTACTAGTGGATGTGTGAGGGCACACAAGGTGACCGGACTCAGGACGCCCCCTACAGACCACCAGTAGAGAGAAGCATCTGATCGTCCAACAAGCACCAGCAGCATCAACTGTTTCATTGTCCGCCATCCAGACAGGTAGCTAAACAACATTTGGTCTAGCGGCCCCGATTATATGTACAGCCTTTGACACTCACCGACGACTCTGTTTGCAGTGGTGTCATGAATGATGAAACTGGACGCTACGGAGGGGAATTGGGTTGTCTTCAGCGATGAATCCAGGTTTAGTTTGGGCGCTGACGACGGACGTGTTTGTGTCTGGAGACCTCGGGGTGAGCGCCTCAAACCTTCCTTTGCTGTAAAGCTGCACACTGCCCCCTGCAAGTGTGATAGTCTGGGGGTGGGGTGGGGGCATCGCATACGACAGTCAGTCACCCATAGTAGTGGGACGAGGGACAATGACAGCTCAGCGATACGTTCAGGACATCCTGCAGCCACATGTGTTCCTCTCATGGCGGCTTCCAGCAGGATAATGCTCGGCCGCGCACACATGGGGGTCCCAGGAAGCCCCCACAACATTGTCACACCATGACTGCCCGGCCACCAGATTTATCACCAGTAGAACATGTATGGGAAATCTGGGATGCTGTCGACAGCCTACGAGTTTGCACAATTTAGAGGCTCAGTTTAAGCAAATTTGCTGCAGAATATCATACAGAACCTGTATGCCTCCATGCCCACCCGTATCACATCTTGTATCCAAGCTAGAGGTGGTACAACAGGGTACTAGAGCCTCCATGCCCGCCTGTATCACATCTTGTATCCAAGCTAGAGGCGGTACAACAGGGTACTAGAGCCTCCATGCCTGCCCGTATCACATCTTGTATACACGCTAGGGGCGGTAGAACAGGGTACTAGAGCCTCCATGCCCGCCTGTATCACATCTTGTATCCAAGCTAGAGGCGGTACAACAGGGTACTAGAGCCCCCATGCCCGCCTGTATCACATCTTGTATCCAAGCTAGAGGCGATACAACAGGGTGCTAGAGCTACCATCCCCATCCACATCACATCCTGTATCCAAGTCAGGGAGTCTACAGTGTATTGCTTGCAAGTTTATATAGACCCTGCAGTTTCCCTACCACACCTGCACTCGACAATCCCATAGATGTCCATTCACAGTTGAGGCGAGATTTGAACCCCCAAACCCAGCATTATGCTGACCACTATGCTCTTAGCACCCCTACACTAGAGCCTCCATGCCCGCGTGTATCATATCTTGTATCCAAGTTAGAGGCGGTACAACAGGGTACTAGAGCCTCCATGCCCACCTGTATCACATCTTGTATCCAAGCTAGAGGCGGTACAACAGGGTACTAGAGCCTCTATGCCCATCCGTATCACATCTTGTATCCAAGCTATAGAAGGTCCAATAGTGGAATTGGAGTCTCCATGCCAGCCTGTATCACATCTTGTATCCAAGTTAGAGGCGGTACAACAGGGTACTAGAGCCTCCATGCCCATCCGTATCACATCTTGTATCCAAGCTATAGAAGGTCCAATAGTGGAATTGGAGTCTCCATGCCAGCCTGTATCACATCTTGTATCCAAGTTAGAGGCGGTACAACAGGGTACTAGAGCCTCCATGCCCGCCCGTATAACATCTTGTATCCAAGCTAGAGGCAGTACAACAGGGTACTAGAGCCTCCATGCCCGCCTGTATCACATCTTGTATCCAAGCTAGAGGTGGTACAACAGGGTACTAGAGCCTCCATGCCCACCTGTATCACATCTTGTATCCAAGTTAGAGGCGGTACAACAGGGTACTAGAGCCTCCATGCCCATCCGTATCACATCTTGTATCCAAGCTATAGAAGGTCCAATAGTGGAATTGGAGTCTCCATGCCAGCCTGTATCACATCTTGTATCCAAGCTATAGAAGGTCCAATAGTGGAATTGGAGTCTCCATGCCAGCCTGTATCATATCTTGTATCCAAGTTAGAGGCGGTACAACAGGGTACTAGAGCCTCCATGCCTGCCTGTATCACATCTTGTATCCAAGCTAGAGGCGGTACAACACGGTACTAGAGTCTCCATGCCCATCCGTATCACATCTTGTATCCAAGCTATAGAAGGTCCAATAGTGGAATTGGAGTCTCCATGCCAGCCTGTATCACATCTTGTATCCAAGTTAGAGGCGGTACAACAGGGTACTAGAGCCTCCATGCCTGCCTGTATCACATCTTGTATGCAAGCTAGAGGCGGTACAACAGGGTACTAGAGCCTCCATGCCTGCCCGTATCACATCCTGTATCCAAGCTAGAGGCGGTACAACAGGGTACTAGAGCCTCCATGCCTGCCTGTATCACATCTTGTATCCAAGCTAGAGGCGGTACAACACGGTACTAGAGTCTCCATGCCCATCCGTATCACATCTTGTATCCAAGCTATAGAAGGTCCAATAGTGGAATTGGAGTCTCCATGCCCGCCTGTATCACATCTTGTATCCAAGTTAGAGGTGGTACAACAGGGTACTAGAGCCTCCATGCCTGCCTGTATCACATCTTGTATCCAAGCTAGAGGTGGTACAACAGGGTACTAGAGCCTCCATGTCCCCTGTATCACATCTTGTATCCAAGCTAGAGGCGGTACAACAGGGTACTAAAGCCTCCATGCCCGCTCATATCACATCTTGTATCGAAGCTAGAGGCGGTACAACAGGGTACTAGAGCCTCCATGCCTGCCCGTATCACATCTTGTATCCAAGCTAGAGGCATCCCAACAGGGCACTAGAGATTCCATGCCCGCCCGTATCACATAATGTATCCAAGCTAGAGGCGGTACAACAGGGCACTAGAGCCTCCATGACAGCCCGTATCACATCTTGTATCCAAGCTAGAGGCATCCCAACAGGGCACTAGAGCCTCCATGACAGCCCGTATCACATCTTGTATCCAAGCTAGAGGCGGTACAACAGGGTACTAGAGCCTCCATGCCTGCCCATATCACATCTTGTATCCAAGCTAGAGGCGGTACAACAGGGTACTAGAGCCACCATGCCTGCCCGTATCACATCTTGTATCCAAGCTAGAGGCGGTACAACAGGGTACTAGAGCCTCCATGCCTGCCCGTATCACATCTTGTATCCAAGCTAGAGGCGGTACAACAGGGTACTAGAGCCTCCATGCCCCCCGTATCACATCCTGTATCCACGCTAGTCACCGGCCGATGATGATAGATCTAAGTGGGTTCCTAGGGGCCTAGGGTCTCATTTTAGAACATTATTTGTACGGGACGCAGCCTTTTGGTCTTTGTATTAAATTAAGGCCTCATTTAACATCTTTTTACTCTAATTAAAGAGGACACAAAAATAATTGAAAACCATCAATAGTGAAATCACGACGACAGAACAAAGTTTATGTAGACCCTGCAGTTTCCCTGCCTCACATGCACTCTATTGACAATCCCATAGACGTCCATTCAACTTAACAGTTTGTATATAGAAAACGAGAGAAAATCATTCCAGGCCATATACATTGTGCAGATGTTGGCAAAGTGTGATCTGTACCATAACCCTAGCGCTGCCCGGCCCACCAAGCTGTTAGCCACCAAAAATGTTAGGTGGGTATGGGTGACACTGACCCTCGCCTAGGTCGGCTCATCAGGCCTCACAACTCCACTACCGCACCCACTTGCCGTTGTGACGGTCGACCCATAGTTCCACCCAATCACAACTGTAGGCCTAAGCACTATTTATATGCCTCCAACCGCAGAGTCTTTGTCCTTAGGGAGACGCACGCATTTTACTTATCACAAGAAAATGGAAAATTCCTGCCAAAATATTAGCTCTGCGTGCTGAAAACCCTGAAAGAGCCAACTGAGATGAACCTTCAGGAGATTTCCGTTGGAAAAATAGTTGCTTTGCCACCGGCCTATCTGTCTATTCCACCAGCTCATTTGCATACGTCACTGAGCAAGCGCTGTGATTGGCTGACACTGTAGCTTTATTGTTAGTGTAGCACCACCCACAAGGAGCTTTATTATGGGCATCTTGATGCAGCCATAGGTGGATTCCTCTCCCCTGATGTGTCTCCTTCTCAGTGACGTGGCCGCAGCCTATGATGGCGCCCTGACTAGAGGTAGAACAGAGACTCTGAAGTCGTACACTGATGAATATGCTGCATCTATGTGATCGGATTGTCCATGATAGAACACTCCATACCCACCTGTTACCTCCCGCCGTTCGCTCCAGTCTCTCTACACGCCATATCAGCATTGGTTGCATCGGTGGGTCCAGTACGAACATCACGTGACCACCGCATCCTGCGATGGTCTGCAGCGGTCACATGCCGTACATATCAGCCTCATCTCTGCAGCCACTGCTAGGCTGTAGAAGTCACGGGGAGATGCAACAAGCTATGACACTGCAAAAAGCAAACACACGTGGCGCCTCCTAGTGCAGAAACCTCGGTAATGAAAATAGGAACGGCGTTAATAGGAATACTGCTCACCTGGGGGAGTCGTGGAGCTCGGGCAGAACTCTGGCAGACATGTCTGCTTCTATCACGTAGGAGGACGTCACAAAAACAACTACGGAAGGAAAAGTGGCGGACATTCTGGCGCTGCTGGCGTGAGATCAACTAATAGCGGGATGAGAGAAGAGACAACCATACTAGTAAAGACAGTTTTTGGGGGGAGATGAGTTGTATATTTTAAATTTTTTTTGTATTTTATCCATTGCTTGTGATTGTTTTATGTAAGGGGTTAAACTGCCAAGATCTGAGATTTCTCCTCTGCAGGCAGTTAGAGCAGGAGCCTGGCTGTCAGTAGTCGGCCAAGCCACTGCCTTAAGATATATGTGCAGGTTTAAAGCCCATTAGTGAGGTCAGTAGAAAGGCGTATTGGGGGTCACTGAGGGGTTAAGTGTTTTTTTCTCTTCTGCAGGGAATTGAACTTTCTGCCAGATTTCTGCACAAATTTTTTGTACAGTGAAAAGTGACACAAGTTACTACTGTACTTTATAAACCGTATCAGTTGTTCACAGGTGTCAAGATCTCTGCTTATCAACCCCCTACAGTCCGGCTTCCAACCCCAACACTCGACAGAAACTGCCCTTAAAAAGGTGTCAAACGACCTCCTGACAGTCAAATCGAGGGCAGATTACTCCCTACTGATCCTCCTCGACCTCTCCGCAGCATTCAACACTGTTGACCACAAACTCCTCCTCAGTATGCTTCGCTCTATCGTCCTAAAGGACACTGCCCTCTCCTGGTTCTCCTCCTACCTATCTGACTGCTCCTTCAGTGTCTCCTTTGCTGGCTCTACCTCCTCTCTTCTTCCCCTTGCTGTTGGGATCCCCCTGGGCTCGGTCCTTGGCCCCCTCTTCTTCCCCTTGCTGTTGGGGTCCCCCAGGGCTCGGTCCTTGGCCCCTTCCTCTTCCCCTTGCTGTTGGGGTCCCCCAGGGCCCAATCCTTTTCTCCATCTACACAGCCCCTATTGGACAAACCATCACGAGATTTGGCCTCCAATACCACCTCTATGCTGACTACACCCAGCTATACACCTCTTCCCGTGACATCTCTGCACCTTTCCCCCAAAACACCACCGACTGTCTGTCCGCTGTCTCTAACACTATGTCCTCTCTCTACCTAAAACTAAATCTCCCTAAAACTGACCTCCTGGTGTTTCCGCCCCCTGCTAAGCAACCTCATCCTGACATCTCTATCTCAGTGTGTGGCACCATAACTCCCAGCATGCCCTCTGACTTGGGGTCATATTCGATGCTGATCTCTCCTTTACCCCCTACATCCAATCTGTGGCCCGAACATGTCAGTCGCACCTCAAAAACATCGCAAGATTCCGCTCTTTTCTCACCGTGGACGCGCTAAAAACGCTCACTGTTGCCTCATCCACTCTCGGCTCGATTATTGCAACTCCCTGCTGATCGGCCTCCTCTGCACCAAACTCTACCCTCTCCAATCCATCCTGAATGCAGCAGCCAGGCTCATCTTCCTGTCCAGCCGCTACTCAGATGCCTCTGCCCTGTGCCAGTCACTGCACTGGCTGCCCGTTAAATACAGAATTCAATTTAAACTTACTACCTCCATCCACAAAGCCCTCCACAGCGCAGCGCCCCCCTATATCGCCTCCCTCATCTCAATCCATCACCCAGCCCGGGCTCTCCGCTCTGCTAATGAAACCAGACTGAGCGCCCCTTTAATTCGAACCTCTCATTCCCGCATCCAAAACTTCTCCAGAGCAGCACCCTTCCTCTGGAACACACTACTAAAGGCTATCAGGGAAATCCAGGACTCGCAGAACTTCAGGCGTGCTCTAAAAACGCACCTCTTCAGGGAGACATACCGCATCCCCTAAACCAAACCCCTCTGTACTCCGCCTGATAACATGCTCCCTGACCTACTGACTGCAATCCCTGCCAGCCATCATAAACCGCTCCTGCAGTCATACCGATTCTGCCGTCACATGGCTGAATGTCTGACCACTGTCTGTGTATAGAATCCCTCACTCTCCACCTCCCCATACCGTGCACATCTCCGCCATACCGTGCACATCTCCAGCCCTTTACCTTCTGTATCCCCCCATTACTTGTAGTATGTAAGCTCGTTGGAGCAGGACCCTCACCCCTATTGTTTCCATCAGCTGATTACTATGTAACTGTGGTTCTGTAATGTTTGTCCTTTTGTCTTTCTGTATCCCCCTGTCTATGTAAGTGCTGCGGAATATGTTGGAGCTATACAAATAAAGATTATTATTTAAATATATGAGCCCCCAGTTATGTGGCTCGTACTGAGACTGATCAGGCGCTCGGAACCCACACGGCGCCAGGAGCCACGAAGGCAACTATCAGACTGTTTATTTCAGCACACGACAAGAACAAACGGCGTTGTGTTTCACCACCAGGAACTGCAGCTTTCTCCGGCCATGATACCACAAGACAGAGCATGGAGATTACTACCTCCATAAGCGGGTGCAGTGGGTCAAAGGTCAAGGACACTACCAATCCGCAGCAGGCGCTAAAACACGGGTGAAATCATTTAAGAATACAAAAAACCTCATTTTATCTACTAAAGCCTCGGTCAGACGAGCGTGTGTTTTGCACACGCATAATGCATGCTTCTAAAACAACCAATGGGTTCTCATAGAAGCGTTCATATGCACGGAATTAGCAGCGCAAAACAGCACGCACCTGAAAAAGACAGGACATAGGTGCACGTTTTGCCGGAGGTTCCATTGACTCCTATGGGAGCAGGAGTAGATGGAAACTCCTGCACACGGAATGGCTGTGATTGGTCCCTTCGCTCAGCCAATCAGAGGCAGAACTTCCACGAAGCGAGAATTTTTAAATCCCCGGCCAGAAGAAATGATACAGAAAATGCCCTGATAGCGCTGCTAGGTGATGTTTTTTTTCCAGCAGCTAGGGCTTATTTTTAGGAAAAGGCTTATATATTCAAAGCCCTTCTCTGAAAATCCCTGCGGGCGTTGACTTCATCCCATTGCCTTCAATGGGGCGGCAGCAGCAGCTGCCCCACTAGCAGCAATGGGATGCCATTGCGCTTCTCTGCCACAGTTGTGGCAGGAGACTCGTTCATCCCGCGGGGAGTCCCCTCATCACTGAACACTGTAACAGTGCTGTCACAGTGTTCAGTGATGAGCAAGCTCTCCTAGCTCTAATTAATTCTCCTGCAGGGACTGCTTTTTTGACACAGTCGGGATGCCCACTTTATGCATGAAGGATGGTATTTCCAGCCGTTTTTTTCCTATAGGATTTAAATTCTATTGTGCCAGTCTCTGCATTACTAATGAGAATCAAATCTAAGAAGGGGGTTCCTTTTCTTTTATTTCACATGTGAATTTTAAATTAATCGGGTTATTATTAATGTATTTATGAAATTTTTCTACCTCCATCCAAAAAGCCTCTGTTGAATCCTCCTCCCATATAACCACAATGTCATCAATATAACGAGCATACCGCACCCTGCGGCTCTAGAATGGATCATCATCACAGCAAACAGAAATGGTTTCCCAAAAACTCAGAGTTAAATGAGCAATTATGGGGGAAAAACGAGAGCCCACCGGGGCCCCCGATATTGGTAAAGGAAATGTGTCATCAAATGGGAAAAAATTAGGATTTAATAAGAATTCCGTTGCCAACAAAATAAATTCTTTGAGTTCGTTTGTATAATTAGTATGATTATGTAAATGATGTTTAACAGACATTAACCCCTTAATGACGCGGCCTATTTTGGCGTTGAGGACCAAACGATTTTTGGTATTTTTTCATCTCCATTGTTCAACAGCCATAACTTTTTTACTTTTCCGTCGACGCGGCCGTATAAGGGCTTGTTTTTTGCGTGGCGAACTGTAGTTTTTATTGGTACCATTTTGGGGTACATTGACTACATTGTAAAACTTTCATTATTTTTTTTATGATCGTAGGGGGAGAAAATGCATCAGTTCTGCCATAGATTTTTGCGTTTTTTTTTTTTTTAAAGCGTTAATTATGCAGCATAAATGACACACTACATTTTTTTCTGCGGGTCGGTACGGTTACAACGATACCAAAATTGTTATATTTTTTTTAGGTTTTTCCACTTTTCCACAATAAAAGCCCTTTTTTTTGAAATTATTATTTTTTTCTAAACTCACTGCATTCAAAGTCCTGTAACTTTTTTATTTCTCCACGGACAACGCTCTGTGAGGGCTTATTTTTTGCGAGACGAGCTGTAGTCTTTATTGGTACCATTTTTGGGTACATACGTTTTTTTAATCACTTTTATTGCGTTTTTTGGGATGCAAAATGCTAAAAATTAGCATTTTGCCTCAGTTTTTTAGCGTTTTTTAAAACGCATTTGCCATGCAGGATAAAAAGCATGTTCAATATATTGTACGCGTTGTTACGGACACGTCAATACCAAATCTGGGGGATTTTTTAAATTTTTTTATGCTAATATAAGAAAAAGCATAAAAAAAGGGGTTTTTTAAACTTTTTTTACATTTTTATTTTTTGATCTTTATTTTTCTCTTTTTTTTTTACAACATCTGTGTCCCTCTGAGGGACTTTCACCACTGCCCCCCTGATTTCTGCGATAAGGCATGGCGGGCTACTGCCCTGCCATACCTTATCGCTTATTACAGCGATCTTAGGCTATGGCAATACAGGCCGCCGGTATCTGGCATCCTGTTGCCATAGCAGCCAGCCAGGCTCTCGCGATGTTATCACGGGAGCCGGCTGGTTGTCACAGAGGGAGCGCGCTTAGATCTACTTAGATCGCGGCAGGGAAGGGGTTAACGGTGGGTGGGCGCAGCTCTGATGCCCCCCGCTGTCTCAGTGGGACACCTATGATGTAAGGGTATGTAATTTTGCGGTAAGTACCCCGCTCCGATGACGTAGCCTTACGTCATGGGGCAGGAAGGGGTTAAAGTCGCATGGTGTGGTATGCTCGAGTACAAGTCAACCACATCGCACATGATCCAACATGTATCCTCATTCCAAGTAAAATTTTGTAGCTGTTGCATAGGGGATTTACTATCTTGTAAAAATCCAGGACTTCTTCTTACTAAAGGTTGCAGGGATTGGTCCAACCAGGGGCGTAACTATAGAGGATGCAGGGGATGCGGCTGCACCCGGGCCCAGGAGCCTCAGGGGGCCCATAAGGCCTCTCTTCTCAATATAGGGAACCTAGTACTATGAATAAAGTATTATAGTTGGGGGTCCTGTAACAAGTTTTGCATTAGGGCCCGGAAGCTTCAAGTTACCCCTCTGGGTCCAACCACAAACTTAAACGTTCACAGAGTGAACCGATCCCTGCAACGATAGGACGAAACGGAGGAGGAAAGTCATCCTTATGAAGTTTTGGTAGTCCATGAAAAACTGCCAGTACTGGATTGCCGGACATAAAAAGTTCATTTCTTTTTATTTTAATACACCCAGATCGAAACCTGTCCTCAAAAGATTCTTTAATTTCCTCATACACTCCTGAGTAGGACTGCTATCCAATTTCCTCTAAATCTCTTAATTCGATAGAATGTTATTCATCTGGAGAGCATAGAATGTGGAGTCCATAATAGGGATATTACCCGATTTTCTGATTGTTATGTTCTTATTATCAGACAATTCTTTTTGCTCTTTTCTCTCATTGTGAGATTATCTTTTTTTGTGTTTTTCTTATTATCTTCTTTGAGTTTTATTCATTCGTAAATCCTCCATATAGTTGGATCTGCCCTCTAATGGGTAAAAACATGGATTTGGAACTTGAAGTTAGATTTTTTTCGTCTCCACATCATCTTGTTTTATGTCATGTTCTTTTCCAAGCTGTGATAGGTCGAGGATAGCCATCGTTTCTTTGGAGGTTTTTCCTTCCAATTCATTCACCGTATTCGTCGTTCTCTCATCGGGTGTATTATACCGCGCAGGTTGTTCTTTTTTCATTTGGAAATACCTTTTAACTGTAAGCGTCCTGATAAATGTATAATATCCATCATGGTTTCAAAAATATCAAATTCATTATCAGGGGCAAAGCTCAACCCCCTTCCTAGAACTCTCAATTGGTTTGTGGATATTATTAATGGAGATAGCACAATCACATTGTTACCGAATGTTTCTTTCTTCGACTCGGATATCTTCTTGTTTGGAAAAGAACTTCCTCGGTTTTTGTATTTGTTGGTTTCTTCTGCGGTTAACCCTTGAAGGGTTACAGCTCGATGAGTCTCTTTCTGAGCTATAATCATCTGTATCCGTAGTTGAAAAAGTTACTCTGTTGAATTTTTTGTACTTTTGTTTATTTTTTAATATGGGTTTATAACTAGAGATGGGCGAGTATACTCGCTAAGGCACATTATTCGAGCGAGTAGTGCCTTAGCTGAGTATCTCTCTGCTCGTCTCTAAAGATTCGGGGGCCGGCGCGGGTGACAGGTGAGTTGCGGCGGGGAGCGGGGGGGGGGGTGAGAGGGAGAGAGAGATCGCCCCTCCGTTCCTCCCCACTCTCCCCCGCCGCTCCCTGCCCCCCGAATCTTTAGAGACGAGCGGGGAGATACTCGGCTAAGGCACTACTCACTCGAATAATGTGCCTTCGCAAGTATACTCGCTCATCTCTAGTTATAACCTTTTTGTGATTCCTCTTCCAATTGTATATTTCTTAAGATGCAGAATCTCTCTCAGCTCTTTCAAGTTTTTTTCTTTACTTGCAATATTGCTTCTTCTATTTTAGTAAGATTATCTTTGATTTTTTTATTTATTCTTGCAAGTTCCTCTTTTTTTCCTGCTGTAACCAGTGTATTTTCTAAGATCTGTATATTATCTCTGATTTCTTTTGTTTTCATTTCTTCTGTGTTTACAATTAGTTTGGGACTGTGCATGTCCCACCAGATTTTAAGTTCTCTTGTTCTCTCATTACTCGTACTACTTGGTGCAGCCTGATTAAATATCTGAGCCAGTTTCACTAGCCGCTCCTCATTCTATGAATCCATACGGCAAATAGGGGTTTTTAAAGCCCTATCAGGAGGTTCATATAAATAACTTCTTTTGTGTCTCTATTCAAGGCTTCTTGTGGCGGGCTTATTTGCTTAGTGGGCTTGGTGGGTGATAAGTAAATAACTTTAAATAGAAATGATCTCCGCTCATATGTCCACAGAAGCCCATTCATTAGTAGATCCTGATAAGATACTCCGGTTGGAGCCCACTCCATCAGTGGTTAGATGTATGAATAGCAGAATATTGGGAACGCGGACCTGCAGAGAGAAATCTTCTTTATTAAATGACATAATCCGGTGCACGGAGTCCGCGTTCAGCTCAGCAGAGCCTTGTTCACCTCGTACAAAACGTCACTACCTGCTCATTTAAATATTAAAATCAATTAAAACCAGCTGATTATTAACCCTTTATAAATTGGTGACTAATTGCTGTGTTGTTCCCTTTAAAGCAGCAGTATTAATTCACTATGTAATTAATAGAAATCTGCCAGAGAATAGAATATAATACAATTATTGTTAAATGATAAAACCTAGGATAGCATTGGGGCAAATCGCTTGGCTAAACATGGACAAAATCTGGAAAAGTCGGTAGATCGGCATAGCAACTAAACGCAGAATAGTGCAAACCACCGTTTTCCCCAGAGCCATGGATGGATGTGAAAGCTGGACTGCGAGGGAAGCCAATAGAAGGAGGATTGATGCGTTTGAGCTGTGCTGCTGGCGAAAGCTGCTGTGTATACCCCGGATGGCGAGAGTAATAAATATAGGGGCGTTCTGAATCGTATCAGACCCGATATATCACTGGAGGGCGGGATGGCCGGACTCAGACTCATGGATTTTGGTCTTAAAATGCAAGCAGAGTCGCTAGAAAAATTTATAATGCTTGGACAGATCAGCGGCAAAAGACCCGGCGCCAAAGAACATGATGGCCAATACTGTCAGAGCTGATACTGGCCTGGATATCACACAACTGAAAGAAGCAGTGCAAAACTAAACAACAAGAAGGGAGCTCGCCTTCAGGGTCGCCGAGAGCCGTGAACGACTAAATGGCTAACAACAACAACAATATCAGTTCTGGTCACTAGGTGTCGCTATATTTCCATTTCTTTGCATAGATGGACAATGTAACAATTCTGTATCAGTTCCATCGGTGATATACTCCGTATCAGCCAGATGGAGGAGGAACTAAACTCACATACTGGATACAATTCTTGTGGAAGCTAAATAAAGTAGCCCTCTACCACATAAAATACTTAAACTGATGAAGAAGAAGTAAAAGATAATAAATATATATTTCATAAAAAAGCAACAGCAAGGACAATTTTTTGACCGCTAGACATCTTTACGCAGAGAAGAGATTTCACCCCGTTACCAGAGTCTGAGAGGGGCACATTATTAGGATGTGAGAAGTTGGAGGGTCGTATCGATGAATTGTCCCCCACCGGCCGTTCTGACCAGACTGTTAGGAGGTGTTGGGACCAGTGGGTGTGTGAGGGCACACAAGGTGACCGGGCTCAGGACCCCCTTGTAAGGAGAATTTATGTGTTTATCAAAGAGAAGACGATCCCAGATCTCATGCAGAAGTCTGGGACCCAGGAGAAATACAAATCACACCAGCCTGTGCGGTATCAGATGATTTCTAATTTATTCTAAGGTGTTCGAAGCTTATGTACCATAAATGACATCACAGCAAAAGTACATACCTCCAAGATGAATAAGAATACATAATAGGCTAAAACAAAAATTATTAACATAAGTTACACCTTTTGAGGTGTTACTATAACATACAATGAAACCGTTATGTATTCAGTGCAAAGGAATGCAAGGGAGGCAGTCTGGAGATTCTTATCTTGTCTGTCTACCCCATAATGGTATAGAAAAGGTTTCATTTAACCCCTTAACTACTTATACTAGCAGCAGGCTATATCTTTCTAGTCTACAATCCAATAAAAGAACAATTAACTGATACATTGATCTACAGTTTTCTTAACACCCCTACAGACCACCAGTAGAGAGGAGCATCTGACCAGACTGTTAGGAGGTGTTGGGACCAGTGGATGTATGAGGGCACACAAGGTGACCGGGCTCAGGACCCCCTACAGACCACCAGTAGAGAGGAGCGTCTGACCAGATTGTTAGGAGGTGTTGGGACCAGTGGATGAGGGCACACAAGGTGACTGGGCTCAGGACGCCCCCTACAGACCACCAGTAGAGTGGAATGTCTGACCAAACTGTTAGGAGGTGTTGGGACCAGCGGGTGTGTGAGGGTACACAAGGTGACCGGGCTCAGGGCCCCCGACAGACCACAAGTAGAGAGGAATGTCTGACCAGACTGTTAGGAGGTGTTGGGACCAGTGGATGGGGCACACAAGGTGACCGGGTTCACGACACTCACTACAGATCACCAGTATGGAGGAGCATCTGACCAGATGGTATCATCATATCTGAGGTCCCCTGCGCCAGAGGGAGAGCGATATGGCCCGTTCAGCTCGGGGGAGGCTGTCAGGGCACTGGGTGCTTACGACGCATTTGTTGTCCTAGAAATCCAGTCCCCCAGGCCAGGTGACAACCTAAAGTCCAACCATGGCCTCCATGTTGCATAAAACTTCTCCACCGTAGCATCCTCCTCTGCCCTCATCTCCTCGAATCTGGCCAGCGTATTCACTGCTTCGACCCAGTGGGTCTTAGTGGGGCTCGTGGTGTCCCGCCAGAGCCTTGGAATTATCTGCCTTACCGCCAGTATGAAAAATTTCAATAGACCCTTTCTCACCTGGACGATAGGTCCCTGGAACATGGACAGTAGGGCCAGCTCAGGCGAGAACACCACGCCTGCCCCAGATAAGTTATTGTATAACTCCTCCACTTCCTTCCATAGTGCCGCCACCGGGGGGCAAGCCCACCAAATATGCACCATATTTCCCTGTCCGCTCAGACATCTCCAGCAGTGGGGGGAGGACTGGGGAAACATTTTGTGAATTCTGTCCGGCGTGGTATACCAGTGGGACAGGATCTTATAATTTAGCTCATGCAACCTGGAATGCACCGTTGCCTTGTGCGTTAGAATGAAGGACCTCTGCCATTGTTCTGCAGAGAAGCTTTTCCCCAGTTCGCCCTCCCACGCTCCTGTAAACGTCGGGGGCTCGTCCCCCATCTCACGATCCAGCATTAACCTGTATAGTAATGAAATAAGATGCCCAGTAGATTCAGGTGACATGCATAATACCTCAAAGGGTGTGAGGGCTTTAGATAGGTTCAAGCCGGGTGTCAGGGAGTCCAGCGAGCCCCTCAGTTGTAAGTATACCATCCAAGCTCCCGGCGGAATCCTGGACTCCGCGAAGAACTCCGCCAACGGCTTTATCCCCCCTTGGCTTATCACATCTCTAAGACGTGGAACCTGTATTGCTGGGGTCAGCAGCAAGGTTCTGTTTGTCACAAAAGACTTGAATTGGGGGTTGGCTAAAATAGGGGTAAGAGGACCCGGGATCGAGACCAGCCCATCTCTTCTGGCAAAGCCCGACCAAGCCTCCCCAAGAAGCCTCAGTAGGGGTGACACTCCGGGGTAATCTCTGATCAGGCCGCCCGGGACCCAAAACATCCCCTGGGTCAGGCCTGGATCCGAGTCAAGTTCCATTTTGACCCAAAGTTTGGACTCACTGTGTTTGAGGAGATCGAGGACGCACTTCGCTATATTAGCCTTATAGTATAGGGTGAAGTCCGGTAGCCCCAGGCCTCCCCTATCCTTGGTCCTAGCCAGCGTACTCTGCTTTAGTCGGGGCCTGCGTCCTCGCCAGACAAATTTGGTAATTAGGGAGCGTAGGTGCAGCAGATATTGTCTATGCAGTCGGATGGGGAGGGCCTGACATAGGTAAAGGAACCTTGGGAGCGACACCATCTTGACAGAGTTGATTCTACCGCTCCAGGACAAGAACAGGGGGTTCCAGATGTTCAAGTCCTTTTCCAGGTTCTCTAGAAATGGTTTGTAGTTTAAGTTAAATGTGTGTGAGGGGTCTACTGGGAGCTGAATGCCCAAGTATTTGATGGCTTTGCTTTGCCATTTGAATGGGAACTGTTTTTTCAATCTGAGTTCCTCAGCCTGGGGGATCGAAACGTTCAGTATCTCTGTCTTCTGGAGGTTGATTTTAAAGTTACTTTTATCACTGAACCTATCAAATTCCCTTAAAAGGACCGGGATACCAACACTCGGGCAGGAAAGGTATATCAGGAGGTCGTCAGCGAACAGGGACAGTTTGTATTCCTCGTGCCCGACCCTGACGCCCCTAATTGATTCGTTCCCCCTAATAGCATTGGCCAACGACTCCATTGTTAAAATATAGAGGAAGGGTGACAGCGGGCACCCCTGCCTGGTTCCGTTGTGAATGGGGAAGGGATCTGATAGTACCCCATTAACCCTTACCCTGGCCGTTGGATCCTTATACAGGGCCATTATTCTCTCTCTCATTCGGGGTCCCAGGCCCACGTGTCGCAGAGTGGCCTCTAGGAAGCTCCATCCTACTCTGTCGAAGGCCTTTTCGGCATCGACGGCCATTAGACAGAGCGGGATCCCCACCTCCTGGGCCCTCGACATTAGGGACGTGGATTTAATTACGTTATCTCTACCCTCCCTCCCTGGGACGAACCCCACTTGGTCCCTATGAATTAACTTCGGGATGAAGGGTTGCAGCCGGGTCGCTAACAGCTTGGCAAATACTTTAATGTCGGTATTAATGAGTGAGATGGGCCTATAGTTGCTGCAAACTGTCGAGTCTTTTCCCGGCTTGGGTAAGACCACAATGTGAGCCTGCAGGGCCTGGGCTGGGAAGGGACATCCCCTGTTTACCGCGTTGAAAGCTCCCAGCATCAGCGGGGAAATTTCTTCTTTAAAAATTTTATAGAATTTAGAGGTGAACCCATCAGGGCCTGGACTCTTGCCCGTTTTGAGTTCTTTGATTAGGCCGGAGAGTTCCGGCAGCAAGAAATCCTCCTCTAGATCGTCAAACACAGCTGAGTCCATGGTCTTCGGTGCAAAGCTGTTAAGGTATTCCCGTGCGTCTTCCTCCCCTGTGTTATGTGTTGTCTCGGAGACCTGTTTCAGGTCATACAGATTATTATAGTATGACCGAAATACCTCCAAGATCTGGGAAGTGGCGTGAACTACTCCTCCTGATGCCTGTATTTTGGGAATGTGAGTCATAGGGGGTCTCGGGTGTAGCGTCCTAGAGAGCCACCTCCCGCATTTATCGCCATATTCGAAGGCGCTTCTGCGCATTCTATCTCTAGTTCCTAGGGATCTTTGGTCTAAAATTTGGAGAATTTGGTGCCGAATCACAGAGATTTCCGCTTTTATCGCGTCCGAGGGGTGCCCCTTGTTGAGGGTTTCCTTTATAGCCAGATCGCCCAGGAGCTTTTGCAACCTGGCGGATCGGTCTTTCTTGAGGCGAGCGCCGTGGGAAATGAAAACCCCTCTTAGGACGCACTTGAGGGCTTCCCACTTAACCGGGAGACTTGGTGTGTCGTTTCTGTGGTTCGCCTCAAAGTCTGATATTGTTTTCTTAATTTCCCCGACGCAAAGCGAGTCGTTAAGAAGATTCTCGTTGAGTCTCCACCTGTTCGAGTGTGGCCGTCTACCCATGTCTGTTAATTCCCCGTATATTGGGGCGTGATCCGACCAGAGGAAATGGCCCATTGAGCACGCCGGCGCATAGTCAAGGAGGCTGTGCGAAATAAGAAAATAGTCAATGCGACTGTAGCTATTGTGGGCCGCTGAGTGGAAGCTGTAGTCCCTGACACCCGGGTGCAAGATCCTCCACAAATCTATCAGGTGCATCCTCTCCAGCTCCCGTTTTAATGCCCTCCGTGCAGTGTGTGAGATGGGGGACTTACCCGCCGATGAGTCCGCCTCCGGGTCCATCACCAGATTGAGGTCTCCTCCTAGTATCACTCTGGAACCAGCGGCGAAGGCATCCAATTTTCTCAAGGTGGAGATCCCGTGAGAAATCTGACCCTGGTTGGGAAGATATATGTTAGCAAAAGATAGTGCAACACCCATAACCTCCAACTTTACAAATACATAGCGGCCCATTGGATCTGTCTCGTGGTCTAGGACAGTGTGTTGGAGCGATTTGTGCAACGCTACTGACACCCCTCCTGCCTTCTTCGTGGGATGAGGGCTATGAAACCACGTGGTGTAATATCTAGAGGAAAGACGCAGAACACACTCCGCCTTAAAGTGTGTTTCCTGCAACATTGCGACCATGATCCCCTTCCTGTGTAGGTGATAGAGAATTTGGTTCCTCTTTTCAGGGGTGTTGAATCCTTTTACATTGTAGGAGCACATGGAGACGTTAGCCATCTATATGGGGGATAGGCAAGTGCTTTTTGTGTCCCGAGACCCACACCCCATGGGGGTTATGACGGGGGGGTGGGGAAGAGGGGGGGGGGGGGGGAACATACAAAACATGAGGCTTGAAGCCTCTCAAACTAAACAAACATAGATTATGAAATAGCATTTCAATATAGCGCCCAGGCTATAGCCCCTATGGGGGGTGCGGGCAAGCCAACGGTGAGGCTACGCTCGCTGGCGGCTCTGGCCAGATGACATTAATATTGCGAGGGATTTGAGCATTACCGGCATGGAACATGTAAACCTTGAACAGGTGAATCTTGTCATAATAGAACCTGCAACAAAAGGTTAGTAATAACTCTAACAGACAGGAGAATGTTATGACATATTAATGGGAAGCATTTGATATCAGCGTTTGTCTTTGGCCCTGACTTTCTGCCAAGGGGAACCCAGGACAGGAGCCAGCGCCCCTCCCTGGCGAGGCCAGTCTGGGAGGGCTATCATTGGAAGTCCAAGAGAGCCTAGGAATCCCGGCAAGTCCCCCAGAGATCTGAAGGACACCCTTTTATTTCTTTTCCACGCCAGCAATTGAAAAGGGTACCCCCACTGGTACTGGATTTCATTCTCTCTCAGAGCTATCAGCAACGGTTTCAGCGCTCTTCTGAGTTGCAGTGTCCTGCGTGATAAATCTTGGAGAAGGAGGATGGGGGAGCCTTGAAAAGTCAACTCCCCTGCCTCCCTGGCTTTGCGTGTGATTAGTTCCTTTTCTTGGAAAAAGTGTATCCTGCACAGGACATCACACGGTCTCGCTGGGTCTAGTGATCTCGGGCCCAATGTACGATGGATCCTGTCTATTTCAATGTATTTATCCGCCGGTCTCTGTAGGATATCATTAAAGAATTTCTGGGCCCACGCCTCCAGCTGCCTATTTTCCACCTTTTCACTTAGGCCTCTAATGCGCACGTTGTTCCTCCTGTGTCTGTTCTCTAGATCGTCCATGTGCGCAAATAGCTCCTCTATCTGGGCGGCCTGGGTCTGGATAGCTTTTCTGTGGGACTCAGCGGTTTCTATTATTTTGTCTTGGAGGTCTTCTACCTCTGACAGGCGCTGGCCCACATGCACTATGTCCTTCTGTAAAGCTGAAATGTCTCTCTTATGGGAGGCCTCCAACTTGAGCAGAGCTCCGTCCAGGTCCCCTTTAGTGGGGAGAGAACGCAGATGTGCCCTCCAGTCCCACTCCTCTCCTGCATCGCTGGAATTTGTGGGGCTGCGCTGGGAGTTATCCTTATGCCTGGGGGTATGTGAGAGCCTCATCGGGGTATCAGAGGGGCTGAGGGACTCACTCCTACCCCCCCTCTGGCTGTCTGGACTGTTTGGATTCTCAGCTTGGGTTGGGGCTGCTGTGTGTGGAGACATGGATTGGACTGTATTGCCTGTGTCCTGGAGCTGGCTGCTGCACTCCCCTCTCCTTGCTGTGTGGAGCTTCAGCTGCGGTGAGTGCCTCTCGGTCTCTGTCCCCTCCGTCTCCCGGCCGGTGAGTGCATCCTCGGGGCTCCTTTCAGAGGTCGCCCTCCTCTCCCTCCTGCAGCGCTGCCGCTCTTCCCGCTCTTCTCCCCGGCCGGCGCCATCTTGGATCCAGTGCTGCGGTCAGTCTCCTCTCTCTGCGGCCGTAAATAATAGTCCAGGCCGCCTCTCTCACTTCCAATCGGTTGCCCTGGCGTGCTCTGGGCTCTCCTGCGCCCCATTCTGCCTGTCTGCTGGTTTTTGTGTGCCGGTAAGCAGGGGGATATGGCCGTTGCCGCGGGAGCACTCTTACAGTCCGACTTGCCTCTCCATCGGCTGGCTCCGCCCCCCCCGACAGTAGTGTATCTTACTGCAGCATCACTTATGGAAGATTGAAAACAAAGATCTGGTACCGTGTTAGCCAGTAGAGCAAAATGTGATTGTTCTCAGTAAGAGAAACGACGTAATCTTGTAGATATGATATCTTTTAATGGCTAACAAAAATACATGATGTAATAATAGCGAGCTTTCGTACCAACGCAGGGTACTTCTTCCGGCTAATGGATTGGATCTGAAGAGGCATGGATATTTATACACACTTATAACATACATACTTATGACAAGGCACAGATATGGATGTGATTGGTTCGCACTTAAAAGGAATTCTGCAACAGCCAACAAACATATTTTGACTAGGCACTGATAGCGGAGTGAAAGTTTTATGGTCCCTAAATTACTGTTGGGGGGGGGGGGTCATCACGCTTGACTTTCTATAAAGTCAAGCGTGATGACCCCCCCCCCCCAACAGTAATTTAGGGACCATAAAACTTTCACTCCGCTATCAGTGCCTAGTCAAAATATGTTTGTTGGCTGTTGCAGAATTCCTTTTAAGTGCGAACCAATCACATCCATATCTGTGCCTTGTCATAAGTATGTATGTTATAAGTGTGTATAAATATCCATGCCTCTTCAGATCCAATCCATTAGCCGGAAGAAGTACCCTGCGTTGGTACGAAAGCTCGCTATTATTACATCATGTATTTTTGTTAGCCATTAAAAGGTATCATATCTACAAGATTACGTCGTTTCTCTTACTGAGAACAATCACATTATGGAAGATTGGCATGGAAAATGCCAGTCTTGGATAAATGTTCCCCAAAATGTATATATAAATCAGGCCCCTTGAATATCAACTATTTACTGTAATCAAAACCACTCCAAGCAATGTTATACGCTGATGAGCCAAAAGTCATGGGACAGGAACTAATAGTGTATAGCAGGGGTCCCCAACCACCGGTCCGCGGACCGGGGCCGGGCCCTTAGGAGTTTAGCGCCAGTCCACGGCACCGCCGGGAACTTTTGTTCTAAACACAAGGCCCGCTGCCTCGTGTTATGTGGCCCGCGGCGTGCTGACGCCGCTCACCACTGAAGCGATTACCAGCGGGGGCGCCACAGCTCCCCGCTGGTAATCGAGCTGATCCCGGCGCACACTTACGTGTGCTGCCAGGCGGGGGGGGGGGGGGGAGATATATTATACTGCCCTATGTGTGTACTGCCAGGACATTCTAAATGTCATAATTAAATAAGTATGCACTAAACTCCAACCCCCTTTATAAACCCGCCCCATATAACCAAAGCCCCGCCCATGTCCCGCCCAACCCTGCTGGGCCTTGTAAAAAAGGTCTTGCTTGAAGCCGGTCCATGGTGCCAAAAAGGTTGGGGACCACTGGTGTATAGAACCCCCTCTAGCCCAGCGAAGTGCCAACAAGTTGACATGGCATCGATTCCACAAGTGGACAGAAGATGTCTGGATGGTTGTTTAGCCGTCAGGATAGCCCCCCACAGCTCTCTGGTAATTATTGGTGCAAGTGGACCTCTTCACCACTTCCCATAAATGTTCAGTTGGGCTCATGTTGGTGAGACCTGTACATTCACCCATTCGTAGAAACTCTCCATAATGCCTCTCAAACCAATTCTGGACAACGTGGGCCCAATGCAATGTCCTGCTGGAGTATCCCATCATTGTGGGGGTACATGATGTCCATGAGGGGAGGCAGATGGTTACCAAGCAGTGAAATGTAGTGGTCATAGTAACATAGTATGTAAGGCTGAAAAAAGCCCTATGTCCATCCAGTTCAGCCTAGCCACCCCCTCCCCCCCCCCACACCCATCCTTCATGTTGATCCAGAGGAAGGCAAAAAAAGCAATGAGGTAGAAGTCAATTTCCCTCTCTTCTTCTCTGCCTCCAATCTGCCAGGCCATTTCCATACGGGTGACAAAATCGTACTATTTTTCTCACGATGCGGCAATTCTACAAATCTCATGTATGTGAAGCCCATGCTTTCCAATGGGTTCTGCCACATGAGCGATGTTTTGTAGGCTGCTACATTGCGAGAATACAAAATCACGGCGTGCTCTACAGATGCAATTTGTGATGTTTTCTATGGAGCCTTCCTTTCTGTTGCATCGCACGAAAACGCGGTTTTTGTGCAATGCAGCTTTCACATTTGAAAGTCCTGCCCTATCTGCTTCAGAAAAAAAAGATGATACATCACCTATTGGGCGGTGTCAGCATCGGCACACTTTTCTGTAGTCTTCGATGGCTGTGATTGGTCCAATGAGCGCTGGTTCTGATTGGCTGAGCCGCTGCGCTCGAGAACCAATCACTGCCAGCACTTCCTGGAGGCGGGGATTTCAAACCTCCAATCCAGGAAGGGTAGCCTGAAGGCTACAGAGAAGTCTGCCGGAGTTGACAGTGCCTGAGGTGATGTGTATTATATATATATGTGTGTGTGTATATATATATAATATATATATTTTTTTTTTAATGCAGATGGGACTTATTTTTCAAGCGTCATGTGCAACTTTGTAGTGACACAATCATGATATCACCACGGGAAAACGCAGCAATATTGCACACCACACAGATGCGAGATCACTGCGTTTTTTTTCGCAGCGATATCGTGTCGCCTGTGTGGAAGCGGCCTCAATCAGAATATCCCCAAAACACCGCCCCCTCTGAAGTAATCAGTGATAAAACATATTGGACTACAGGCCCCTCTTGAACTCTTTTAGAGAGTTCTCCCTCACCACACCACGTCTTCAGGCAGAGAGTTCCATAGTCTTACTGCTCTTACAATAAAGAACCCTCTTCTATGTCTGTGTAGAAACCTTCTTTCCTCTAGATGTAGAGGGCGCCCCCTTGTTACAGTCCTCTGTATAATAGATGATGGGAGAGATCTCTGTACTGATCCCTGATATATCTATACATGGTTATTAGAGCGCCCCCTTGTTACAGTCCTGGGTGTAATAGATGATGGGAGAGATCTCTGTAACTCTATTTTATTAGAAAAATGAAAAACATAACAAAACAAGCCTTTTGGACTAAGCCAAGAAAACAAAAGAAATGTCCAAGACAACATAAACAGGTTTGCTTCAAACTGTATCCATCGGACCTCCAGTTTGCGCCCACTTCAGACTTCCTTGTAAGCCTGATCTTTTCTGGTTAGAGACCTTTTGTTCGGACTCCAGGTGTTCCTCAGGTATTTACCGTCCGTCCGGAAACAGAATAGAAAAGGATGCCATTACTAACGAGGTCATACCCCACCAAGACCGATGCTGCACAAAGATGTGTTACAGAAACTGTAGCAGAAGCCACGGCAGATGCTGCACTGACCCATCTCTCTTACACCGTGAATATATACATCATTATTCATTCCCCATAATACAGTTTACCATACGCAATATATATACACACACGCATTTATTTAATAATTTTTTTTTTTTTTTTTACCACCTCTTCTTTTCTCCCCCATGTGGCCTAAATATAAACCTAAAAACAAAACCATATCTCGAAAAGAAAACATAACCCAAATACCCGCCTACAGAAATATAAACCTTTTTTTTTTTTTTTTTTTTTTAATAATATACATATTTATATACATTTTTTTTTTTTTAAATTTCTTCCTTCTTCTTAGTTTGTACTAATATGACACCTTATACCCTACATACCACACACCTTATACCCTACATACCACACACCTTATACCATTAAGAAGCTCAAGTTCAGTGCTTACAAGCCCTCTTTTCTTCCTCTATTTACTAAAACAAAAAGCTATCAAGTGAATAGAATAAAATTAGCCCATCACCAGGAAAGGAGACCCCAGGCTAGGGCACTCCAAAAGAAAGACCCCTCCATAGGCGAGAGGCCCTGAGTGCACGCAACCTGTTGAACTCCAAAGAACGCACCTTCACCAGGTCACCGAGGATGTCCCTACACACCACATCCACAGGGAGGATTTTTTGACGCGTCGAAACTAAACACCGCGCGTGCCACGTGTAGTATCTAACCACTAGACTAACTAGATATAATGTGCACCTGTCCCGTCCACCCAGATCTCTGAATGCCCCATAGGCCCACTCAGGATAGGAGAGGACAGCCAGCCTAGGCCAACCGATGGAAGCCCCTACCCTTCTGTAGACCTCTGTATTAAAGGGACACTGAAGTAAGAAATGCTCCATAGTTTCCACTACAGAGCCACACTCCTCCCGGGGACAGTCCCTCTCCTCCACCTTTCTGTACTTCAAGTTATCCCTCACATACAACTTACCATGGAAGGAGCGCCAGGCCAAATCCCAAAACTTCAATGGGACCCTTACTGAATTTAACAAAACTAACCCTACCTCTAGGTCCTGACCTGGGCAGTCCCTGAGGGCCAGTGGATTTTGGAAGCGGGTGACCAGAACCCTATTGTCAAGGAACCTCCTTGACAGAGTCCTAATCTCCTCAGCTCCCAAGCCCCAGCGACGGATGACCTTCAGAACCGGCGCAACGTAAGCCGGGAGATGTCCATGGGTTGAACGAAAATCTTTCACACGCCCTCCTGTCTCCCATTCCTGGAAGAAAGGCTGAAACCATGCCTTAGAGGAGACTA
Source organism: Eleutherodactylus coqui (assembly GCF_035609145.1). NCBI lineage: Eukaryota > Metazoa > Chordata > Amphibia > Anura > Eleutherodactylidae > Eleutherodactylus > Eleutherodactylus coqui. Next base: position 18,172,181 of record NC_089844.1, read on the forward strand.
CCCACAAAGGAGCCCTTCCTGTATTCCAGAAGTTTGCTATATTGGTTTTAAGAAAGGTATTCACTAGGAATACCACAGGGTTGACCATACACAACCCCCCTAGTCTCCTTGTGCGGTATGTGACCTCCCGCTTTACTAGGTTTAGTCAGTTCCCCCACAACAGCTGGAAGAACAGACTATAGACCCGTGTCCAGAGAGGCTCCGGCAAGATACATACACTGCCCAAATAGATTAACAACGGGAGCAGGAAAGTCTTGATAAGGCTAACCCTTTCTCTCAGGGACAAAGACCATCCCTTCCACTGGTCAACCTTCTGACTGGCATCTTTCAGTTTACCATCCCAATTTCTCCCTGGGTAATCACCCTGGCCAAATTGGATGCCTAAAACTTTTGCAAATTCTTGAGGCTCCGGGAGAGTGTCCGGGAGACTGAAATCAGGATCTCCTCCCCCCAGCCAGAGACTTTCACACTTGTCCCAATTGACTCGGGATCCGGAAGCCTCCGAATACCTAACCACCTCCGACATCACCCATCCAGCCTCCTCCTTGGACGAGACAAAGACAGTGACATCGTCAGCGTAGGCCACCGCCCTAAGTGCAGACTCCGGCCCCTCCAGGCCCATCCCCCCCGCCAATGGTCCGCCACTCAACCGCCTTAAAAAGGGGTCAATTGCGAACACATATAGCAATGGGCTCAAAGGACAACCCTGGCGGACACCGGACCCCACCCCAAAGGGGCGCCCGACCCAACCGTTCACCAGCGGGAAACTCTCAGCCCCTGCATACAAAACTTTAAGCCAATCAATAAACCCTATTGGTAAACCGTATCTCAGAAGGACTGACCAGAGGTACTCATGGTCAACCCTATCAAAGGCCTTTGCCTGATCCAAGGACAGCAAGAACCCTTTCCAATTACCGGCCCTACCCTGTTCCACAGCCTCCCGGACACCCAGTACAGCACTGAAAGTACTTCGGCCAGGAACAGAGCAGTGCTGGTCCCCCGAAAGTAGTTTGGGTGCAAAATGCACCAGCCTGTTAAAAATGATCTTTGCAAGAACCTTCCGGTCCGTATTGAGAAGTGCTATGGGACGCCAATTCTCAATCCGGGATGGATCTTTACCCTTTGACAAAATGATCAGGGCCGACCTCCTCATTGACTCTGGCAGAATGCCCGAGGATAGACATTCATTAAATATCTCGGTCAACAGGGGAGCCAACAGCTCCTTAAAGGTCTTATAAAACTCAGATGTTAGGCCATCCGGACCTGGCGTTTTCTTGAGCGCAAGCCCATCAAAGGCCAGTCTCACTTCCTCTTCCCTGATCGGTTCTGTCAAAATGTCAAGCGACGACGCCACCCCCTGCTCAGGGATGGTATCAGCCAGGAAAGCCGACATCTTGACTCGATCTAGATCCTTCCTTGCCAAAAGGTGTGAGTAGAAAGATCTGACGACCTCCAGGATCCCTGAACTGGACCTTTTCAGAGATCCTGTACTATCAACCAGACCAGTTACCAACCTACTATTCACTGACAACTTACAGTTTCTGTAGGGGTCGGGCGAGCGGAATTTCCCGAAATCCCTCTCAAAAACTAAAGATGTGTGCCTATCATACTGACATCCCTTCAGCAAGGCTTTCACCCTGGAGGCTTCCTCACGGCTGCCCCCAGTCGAGACAATTTGCTCGAGTTTCCTCCTCAAAGCTTGATATAAACGGTACTGGGTCAAACTTCTGAGGTTTGAGAGCTCACGGAAATATTTTGCAACCCGTTTCTTGAAGATCTCCCACCACTCTGACTTACTGTTACAAAGGCCCATCAGTGGAAGCTGGCTCTGCAGAAAATCCTCAAAGGACTGTCTTATTTCCTCCTCCTCCAGGAGTGCCGAATTTAACTTCCATAAACCTCTTCCCATCCGAGGGGTTTCTGAAACATTCAGAGAAAACATAATTAAACAGTGATCGGAGAATTCCACCTCCACCACCAGAATTGGTGAGGAGACAGCCTCCTCCTTTAAATAAAACCTATCTATTCTAGATCTACAACTACCTCTATAAAAAGTGAACCCCGTGTCGTCTGTGGTGTGCCGAACGTGGACATCCACCAGGCGAGCCTCACTCACTATATTATTCAAAGCGACGCTGTCGTAAGCCAACTTGTCTCTGGCACCTCCCCTATCACAGAGCCTCGAGACATTATTGAAGTCTCCGCCAAAGATCACCAGTCGACTCGTAAAAAGAAAGGGCTTGATCCTTATGAAGAGGTCCTTCCTCTCGTTCTTGCTCTGAGGACCATAAATATTTATGAGCCGAAGCTCTTGACCTCTCATAAGGACGTCCAAGACCAAGCACCTCCCCATTTCTACCTCGATTACCCATCTGCATTCAACCGCTGCGGTTTTAAAAAGAACCGCCACCCCGCTATATGGTTCGGCCGCAAGAGACCAATAGGAGGGCCCATGAGTCCACTCCCTCTTTGCTTTATGGATACTGGCCAGGTCTGTTAGCCTGGTCTCTTGCAAAAACAAAATATCAGCTTCATTCCGGCTGAAAAAATCAAAGGCCATAAAGCGAGCCATATCAGACTTAATGCTAGCGACATTAATGGTCGCCAACGTCAACGGGGTGAGTGCCGCCATCAAGGGTGATCGAGTTGGACAGCTCTCTTCTTTACATTACCCGATTCCCCACCAGAATCCCTACCACCCCTTTTTAAACACTCCGACATATCCATTTCTACAATATTTATATTTTTTACATGATTGTTTATTTCTTTTTGCGAACCCCCCTCCAGATTCGGAGAGGAGCCCTCACCTTTGTCCCGTGGCACTGAGTCTCCCCTAACCCCCGGAGGAACTTGTGGCCCCCCAGGGGGGAGGGGAGCGACGTCCCCCACCGGCACTACTCTATTCCTTGGCTCCCCCACCTCCTCCTCCTCTAATGAGGAGGATTCAGGGTCGCCTCCTTCCAGAGTCTGAAAGCGGTTTGTTAAGATGACCAGAGGGGAGCCGGTTTGGCCCTCCTTTAGCATCTGACCTGGAGGGGGAGAAGATTTCTTTTTCCCCTTCTTTTTATTCTGTTTACCCTTCTTACGTTTTTCCTTTTGCCATTCCCTACTCTCCTCATCCAAACTGTCTTCTGGATGGGAACTTGATAGGGAACTGGACCTTTCGTCCTCCTCTCTTACCAGTCTCCTGACCTCTTCCTCCAAATCGCTGCCCCTTATGTCCTCAGAGGTGGTCACTGGCCCTTGGGAAACAGGGACCAGGGTCATCCTACTGGATTCCCCCCCTTCCCCTGCCTCCTTTCGGGACATCTGCTGTCTGGTATTACTCACTCCTCCACCTTTTTCCATCACCGGACCTCCAGACCCCCTACTTCCGCCCTCCCCCTCTCCAGCTGAGGCCCCGCTGCCCCGGGGTACCCCAGTCGGATCAGGAGCAACATCAGCACGGGCACGCTGAGGACAGCGACTGAAGGGGTGTCCTAGGACACCACACAGGTTGCAGCGAATGTCTGTACACGAGGCGGCATGGTGACCCTCTCCCCCACACAATGTACACATCACTTTTGTACATGCCGCACTGAAATGTGTGGGGTCACCGCACTTGTGACAGACCTTCGGCTGCCCCTGGTAAAAGGCCAGGATCCTATCTCTTCCCAAGAAAGCAGAGGAGGGAATGTGGGTAACAGAGTTTCCGGACCGCCTCAATTTCACCAGGAAAGTCCAGGCTCCAGACCAGATGCCATACTCGTCACGGTTCTTTGTGGGGTTGCCCTGTGCCTCCCCGTAACGAGCTATCCAGGTCATGATGTCAATGAACGACAGTGACTCATTACGGGTTAAAACGGTCACTGACTTCACCGTGTCCTGGCGGGAAACGGGAATCACCTCGAAATCCCGCCAGTCGGGCCTAGTCTGAACCAGCTCATAATTCGACCAGAAAAGTTCAAGACCTTCTGACCGAACAAAGCTGATATCAAACTCCGAGGTACCAAAAGGATGGATCAGGGCAAAGATGTCATATGCCCTGAAGCCCATATTCAGCAGGAGCTCAACCACCTTCCCCCGTTTTGGGCATGTATCTCTGCTACCTATATGCCGAAGACGGACTACATTCCTTCTGGCCCCCGATGGCCCGCTTGTTGGGAGTGACCAATTCCCTCTATTCTCTCGGAAGGCCCCAAGTCCATGCCGCTGGATCCAGAACTCGAGGTTAACCTGCTCACCCTCTATATTGGCCGTCTTTTCTCCCCGCCTCAGGGCCTCCAAGAGACGCCGCTGTAAATTTCCCTGTCCAGCTCCACGGGAAAAAGGCCTCTCTGCCCCCCCGGTAACCGCTCCAGCATAACTTTTGGGGCCAGGCACCACCGGGAGGGGAGATGGGTCAGACACAGCCCCCACCGCACTCCCTACTACGGCAACATCAGCCCTGGCCTGTTCCTGGGCACCAGTCCTATTATCTGTAGCACCAGATGAGTGGGCAATCATCCCCAAAGCATCCCTTTCTGGACAAACCGCCCTCCCATCCCTAGACTCTGGCTATTGTACTATCCCAGACATCCTCTCCTCCCCTCCTGTGACTCTGGATCCACTACCATCCTCAGTGCTCCTACCAGCATTCCTACTACCACCCTCCTCCTCTGCAACCACAGTAGATATGCTACACCCACCCTCATGTAGCCCCTTCCCCTGGACCTCCTTCACACTTTCACGTCCCACCACCTGCATCCCTGTTGACACTAGTACCCCTGAAACAGGAGAAGCCTTCTTCACTCCAACTGCCATTTGACCTCCATGACCTGATGTCACCGATTTTGCCACTGTAACGTCACTAGGCTCCGCCCCCTTCCTAGATGCCGGCACCGCCGCCGATGCCCTGGTGTCCCGTGCTGCCGGAGCAGCTGCAATATCGCGCCCAGACTCTGACACCGCCGCTGATGTCTGCCTGCTCCGGGCATCAGGATTCACCTCTGATAAGGTGATAGTCTGCACCCCCTCCCCGGATGCCTGCGTGCTCCGGAGGGCGGGGTCTATCTCGGAAGACGGCACGCCACCCGCGAGCGTGCAGTCCATGGGAGTCTCAACACCCACCGCAGGTGCCTGACTAAAAACGGATGCCATACCTTTCCCTCCCTGCTCAGCATCCAACACCATTACTGGTACTGGGGTCGGCTGAGCAGGGGGGTCTTTCCCATCCTCCCCCTGGGTGCCGCTGGGAAAGATTCTCTCCCTCTGATCCATTCCCGGGACCACCACAGATGCCGAGTCTGTTTGACCAGAGGGGCTAGGAAAAGGTACAAAACGTGTGCATACGACCTGTAATTGCTTCTTCTTCTTGTTTTTCTTCTGCTTGCCTTTTCCTGATCTTTCTTTGCCCTCCTCAGGTAGGTCGTCCCCAAAAGAAAGATTAGACAGATTAGTAGGGGATTCCATTCTTTTAATTTCTGCCATTAAATAACCACCTTCTCCCTCCCTTGCCTCCTCATCTGAGGAGTAAGAAGCACTCAGCCTTGGGCTGGGCTGCCGTGGGGGGATGGGCTGGGAAATCTCCACAGGTGATAGATCTGGAGACGCCCTGCAGGACATCACACCTGGAGACGCCATTACACCTGCCTCATCCTCCTCACTGTCAGACACAGAGGTTACTGCCAACTCCTTCCCAGAGAGGTTCCTCATGCTGTCAAATCTCTCTTGGTTGCTCAGTCTTTCTTTAAATGCACCAGCATTCTGTAAAATGTACTCTTTTCTAGTGGAATGAAGCTTGATGGCCTCTCTCACCTTCCCCATCTCTTCTGATATAGTCACACGGTCCTTTTTCCTTGCAGCAGTCTCTGCCCGAGCCTTCAAAGATTTCAGCTCCATCTGCAGCTTTTTAAGCCTCTGACCGCACGCCTCAAATTCATTAGTACATAGATGAATTCTAGCACTATACTTGTTGGTGGTCTCCCCGGGACGGCGCTCACCCCACCCCTTGTACTGGATAAGGGAACTGCCACCATCCCGTCCTTGGGAAGACTCACCTTTCTTTCCAGGATGGCCTGCACTCTCTATGGAGTCTTGCTGCATCAGCCTCTGGGATCTTCTTAATCGCTCTCCTCCTGAGACCAGTAACACACCGTCATTCCCCGCTGGTCTCACCCGGGGAACGGTGGAGGATGTGCTAGGTTGCACACTCATGGAGGCCCCCTCACCTCTCCAGGGAGAGGGAAAGGGCTCCAGACACGTCTGCTCAGTAGCTCAGCTCTGCTCAGACTGCAAGGCTCCACCTACTCCCAACCTACTCCAGCCCCCTTGTTGCAGTCCTGGGTAGAATAGATGATGGGAGAGATCTCTGTACTGACCCCTGATGCAGTATATTTATACATAGTTATTAGGTCGCCTCTCGGCCATCTTTTTTTCTAAACTATATCCCAATTTTGATGACCTCTCTGGGTACTGTTGCCCGCCCTTGTACCCTCTCAAGCTCCGATATGTCCTTTATTACCGATGCCCAGAACAATATTCCATGTGTGGTCTGACCAGTGACTTGTAAAGAGGAAGAGCAATGTTCACGTCAATGACTTTTTTTTTAAAGTTGATCAGTGGAGCCAGCCCATGCGTGAGAATACCCCAAACCGGTATGGGAACGCCAGCAGCCTGCACAGTGCTTTGTTGACAACTGGAGTCCATGGGTTAGTGGGGCCTGCAGCACACATGAACCCCACTGTGATTGACCACGCCACATGTTGCCAGTACTCTAGGGTCCAGTTATTAACCTATTATTCTACACAAATGCCCAGAGCATCGGAAACAAACAAGGAGAATTGGAGCTCCGAACACAGGAAGAGAAATATGATGTCATCGGCATCACAGAAACTTAGTGGGATGATACACATGATTGGAACACAAGGCTTGTAGGATACAACTTATTTATAAGAAACAGACCTAATAAAAGGGGAGGAGGTGTTGTGTTGTATGTTAGGAAAACATTCATCTCCACCGAGATTCAAGCTTCAGAGCTGGGAGTTCTCTAGAAACAGTTTGGGTAAGAATACAAGGAGAGAACAACAGAAAGGACACCACTGTAGGCATTTACTATAGGCCACCGGGAGAAGCAGAAGATATGGAGGAACTCTTTCTACATCAGATGGCCAAGCTCTCAAACAAGCCAAACCTAGTGATCATGGGAGATTTTACCGATCCAGACAATTGTTGGGAATCTCTCTCAGGTAAAAGTAATGGATCCAACAGATTCTTATCTGCTCTTGCTGACAACATTATCTTCCAAAAGGTCGAAGAGAAAACAAGGGGATCTGCTATCTTGGACCTAATTCTTACCAACGGGGGGGAGGTTGTGGGAGTAAGGGTGGCTGGGACCTTAGGAGGCAGTGATCATGATATCCTTGGATGTTGGATAAAAAGGGGAGGAAGACCTGAGAAGACTCAGACCTCAAGGTTGGATTTCAGAAAGGCTGATTTCAATGAACTCCGAAAGAGGAGAGGAAGAATCCAATGGCTGGATGTACTTAAGGACAGAAATGTCCAAGAAGGTTGGGAAATATTGCAAAATGAGATTCTCAAAACACAATCGTTAATCCCTAAAAGAAGGAAGAATGGGAAACATTTAAAGAGACCAGGATGGATAATTGCAGAACTTGTACACATGGTAAAGAGGAAGAAAATATGTTTATCAAATGGAAAGAGGGGGAGATATCTAAAGAAGAATATAATGGGGTCTGCAGAAACTGTAGGGCAAGTGTCAGAGAAGCTAATTACATTTTATAAAAAAATGAACCCCGGAGGCCGGTGAGGAGAGCGTGAGATGCGCTGCGCATCGCCGCAATATGCGGGTCCACAGGGCTGTAAAAGGCTGCACAGCATCTTGCCACATGCTCGTATGCGCACAGCCTTATTAACACAGTCTGCAGAAACTGTAGGGCAAGTGTCAGAAGAGCTAAAGCTAATAATGAATTGAGGCTTACAACAGAGGCCAAAAGCAATAAAAAAGGATCTGGAGGTATGTCAAGAAAAGTCAAAGATGCTATTGGATGCTTACAAGATGAAAATGGGGAATTTGTTAAGAATGATGCTGAGAAGGCTGAACTTTTGAATTCCTACTTTTGTATCTGTTTTCTCTCTGAAAGTAGATGAAACATTAACTGATCTTCCCTGTGCTATTGAGGGAATAAAAATGCAGAGAGATGGTGAGGGAATACTTAGCTAACTTAAATTAATTCAAGTCTCAAGGTTCAGATGAATTACATCCTAGGATACTAAAGGAAGCAGCGGAGGTAATTGCTGAACCACTTGCCATAATCTTTGAAAATTCCTGAAAAACAGAAGTCCCAGAAGATTCGAGAAGGGCAAATGGTGTCCCTATCTTCAAAAAAGGGAATAAAGTGGACCCAGGAAATTACAGGCCTGTGAGCCTGACTTCTAATCCGGGAAAGATCTTTGAACAAATTATTAAACAGCATGCATGCAAGTACTTAGATAAGACTGGAGTAATTAACCAGAGCCAGCATGGGTTTGTAACAAGCAAGTCATGCCAGACGAATCTAATTTCCTTCTATGACAGAATCACAGACTGAGTTGATCAGGGGAATGCGGTGGATATAGTATATCTTGACTTTAGTAAATCATTTGACAAAGTATCTCATACCATACTTATTGAAAAAATGACCAAATATGGGATTGACAAGGCAAGTGCACATGTAAAACGCTCCCCGGCTGCTCCATCCTCCATGCTGGCCGCGCTGTGAGCGATCCAGCCATACTCGCTCCTGTAACAGGACATAATTGAGGTTCACTGGGACATGTCTTCTCCCTACCTTTCTTCTGATTTTCTACTTCTATTCCATTTTATCACTATTTTTAAACCTGTACGTTTTTCTATGCTCTGTAGCATGTCTTGCCCCAGCAATTACTGAAAAAGAGGTTTTTCCTCAAAGCGCCTTTTGTTCTGCTGGTTTTACTCCTCATATAATAAAATCTTCATATCTTACCATCATCACCATTTTTTGGAGTTGTTGCGTCTTGAGACATTTTTCTTTCACTCCCACCTTGTATAGGTGTGGGCATTCCCAAGTGTCCCCTGAGGGAACGCCACTTCATCATCAATGTACCTACCGCTATCCCAGGACTTTTGGCACATCGGATATATTGGCTTTTTCTTTTTATAATATCCTTGCAAAATAATTTAATAATTTTCAGGGTTTTTTAAATTACGGATTCTTTATAAAGAGCTAGTCTGATAACAAAAATACCTTTACACCGGGAGGCATACTAACCTGCATGTTGGTAATTTGTGGTTGGGTTTGTCTATAACCTGTTTGAACTAATGAAATGGAAAAAGAGGAGGTCTGAACCCCCTACAGACACTTGTGTAAAGCTTCCGCTACAATCCCTCATTTTAGAACAGGCTTATTATTTTATATGTATCTGGACTCTCTGTAGAAACAATCCACCCCTAGATGAAGTTGTCGTTTTGCTGTAAGACTCGGCATGTAGTTCCATCTGAGGCAGATCTGTAAATGATGGGAGTTGTGGTGATTAGATGAACGGTCTTGTCACTTGAGACCCTAAAAGTGTTTCCCCCCTTGGCCTATAAGTGGCTCTCGGAGGCTCCTTGTGTGTAGTGACCTCTTCTTCAGCTTGTGTAGAGTGTATTTGTCATCTGATTTAACCCTTTTAGTGGCACGCCCAGAATATCTCCAGGGCTTGTTACACTGACCATGTAGTTAGACCTTAGAAGATTTTCGTGGACAGCTCTAGTGCTGAAATGCTGTCCAGGACACGCAGTTATTGTGCCACTGTACATGTTTGCCACTTTGAATTACCTCTGGAAAATCTCCGGGGCTTGCTGCGCTGACATGGTAATAATAAACCTGCCACTGAAGGTGTTAAGGCGTCTGGTTGCAAATTCTGCAGTCTGCAGGTCCAATATGTTTCTGGCCTAGATGAGTCTTCCCATCGATCGCTGCAGATCTCAGGTCTATAGTCAGTCAATTGCTATAATAGAAATAGGAGATTCTTCGTTTTTATGAAACTCAGCGTAATGGCGAGACCCACCACACTGCAAGCAGACCCTCATATTATATGTATGTTGGCTGAACAGATAACTCGGATCCTGAATATTTCTATGGCTTCTAGGAGGAGGTAATCTCTATCCTGGACCGGGGAGTCACCGGATCTTGTGTATCTGCAGTTTTCCACAGTGTTTGATATTGAGCTGCATAACAGGTTGGTCTATAAGATAAGATGCTTGGTCTGGGGAGAATGTGTGTAAGGGGGCAAGTAACTGGTCAGTGATAGAATGCAGAGGGTGGTTATAAATGGTCCATACTCTGATTGGGTTACCATTACTAGTGGGGTACCACAGAGGGCGGTACTAGAGGGGTCACTGTTACGAGTGGGATACTGCAGGGGGCAGTATTGGAGGGGTTACTAATGGGATACCACAGGTGTCAGTATATGAGTGTTGACCATTAGTATTGGTATTGGTTCAGAAGAATAAGTGCAACCGCAGCACACGCCAGAGTTATAAAAAGATGATACTCCGGTTTCCACAAAGAAAATATCTGTTGCAGAGGTAACAAGGAGAAATTTGCAAGAGCCCAGTATGGTCCGGATCCAAGACCAAAATCAGCTGAGGACATAAAGGGACCCGGCAGCAACTGATGGCTTTTTTTGCAAAATTTAGAAATAACTTTTATTCCTGTCTTGCTTTTATGGAGGAATAAAAGTTATTTCTTAATTTTGAAAAAAAAGCCATCAGTTGCTGCCGGGTCACTTTATGTCTTCACCATTAGTATTGGAGTACACAGGGCAGTATTAGATGGGTCAGCGTTACTAGTGCGATAGTGCTGGGGCAGTACTAGAAAAGGTCACCATTGCTAGTGGGGTACCACAGGTGCCAGTATTGGAGGGATCACCATTACTAGTAGGGTGCACAGGGCAGTATTGGACGTGTCACTGTTACTAGTGGGGTACCACATGGGGGCAGTATTAGAAGTGTCACCATTACTAGTGGGTTATGCAGGGCAGTATTGGACGGGTCACTTACTAGTGGGGTACCACAGCTGTCAGTATTGAAGGGGTCACCGTTACTATTGGGTAACCACAGTGGGCAATATTTAAGGGTTTACTAGTGGCAAGCCCACAGGGGCACTATTGGAGGGGTTACTAGTGGGGAACCACAGTGGGCAGTATGTAAGGGTTTACTAGTGGGGAACCCACAGGGGCACTATTGGAGGGGTTACTAGTGGGGAACCACAGTGGGCAGTATGTAAGGGTTTACTAGTGGGGAACCCACAGGGGCCCTATTGGAGGGGTTACTAGTGGGGAACCACAGTGGGCAGTATGTAAGGGTTTACTAGTGGGGAACCCACAGGGGCACTATTGGAGGGGTTACTAGTGGGGTACTGCAGGAGGCGGTTTTGCGTCCTATTTTTATTAATATATTTATTAATGACCCGGTAGAAGGATTGTGCAGTAAAATATCAATATTCGCAGATCATACAAAACTATGTAAAGTAATGAACACCAGAGAGGGCTGTATATGGGCTCATATAAATATGTATATAAGTACATATACATTTGTACACTGTTGCAAATGGATCTGGATAAATTGGGGACAGAAAAGTTGTAAATGAGGTTTAACACTGATAAATGTGCGGTTCTGCCGATGGGCAGGAAATCCATGTCACCATTACAAACTAAATGGGAAACCACTGGGGAACACTGAGATGGAGAAGAACTTGGGGGTTTTAGTTAACTGGAGCAACCAGTGTCAGGCAGCTGCTGCCAAGGTAAATAGGATCATCAGGTGCATCAGAAGAGGTCTAGGGCCACATGACAAGAACATTGTTCTTCCTCTTTACAAGTCACTGGTCCGACCACACATGGAGTATTGTGGACAGTTTTGGCCACCGGTACTCAAGAAGGACATATCAGAGCTTGAGCGGGTACAAAGGCGGCAACTAACTTAATAAATGGAATGGGCGACTACAATACCCAGAGAGGGTATGAACATTGGGATTATTTAGTCAAGAAAAAAACATTTGAGGAGCGGCCTAATAACTATGTATAGATATATCAGGGGATAGTAATCATTTATTTATACCCAGGACTGTAACAAGGGGGTATTGATGAATTGTCCCCGTTCTGTCCAGACTGTTAGGGGGTGTTGGGACCAGTGGATGTGTGAGGGCACAGAAGGTGACCGGGCTCAGGACCCCCCGACAGACCACCAGTAGAGAGGAGCGTCTGACCAGACTGTTAGGAGGTGTTGGGGCCAGTGGATGTGTGAGGGCACACAAGGTGACCGGGCTCAGGACGCCCCCTACAGACCACTAGTAGAGAGGAGCGTCTGACCAGACTGTTAGGAGGTGTTGGTACTAGTGGATGTGTGAGGGCACACAAGGTGACCGGGCTCAGAACGCCCCCTACAGACCACCAGTAGAGAGGAGCATCTGACCAGACTGTTAGGAGGTGTTGGGCCCAATGGATGGGGCACACAAGGTGACCGGGCTCAGGACCCCCTACAGACCACCAGTGTAGAGGAGCATCTGATCAGACTGTTAGGAGGTGTTGGGACCAGTGGATGTGTGAGGGCACACAAGGTGACCGGGCTCAGGACGCCCCCCTACAGACCACCAGTAGAGAGGAGCCTCTGATCATCCCACAAGCACCAGCAGCTCCAACTGTTTCATTGTCCGCCATCCAGAGACAGGTAGCTAAACAACATTTGGTCTAGCGGCCCCGATTATATGTACAGCCTTTGACATTCACCGACGACTCTGTTTGCAGTGGTGTCATGAATGATGAAACTGGACGCTACGGAGGGGAATTGGGTTGTCTTCAGCGATGAATCCAGGTTTAGTTTGGGCGCTGACGACGGATGTGTTTGTGTCTGGAGACCTCGGGGTGAGCGCCTCAATCTTTCCTTTGCTGTAGAGCGGCACACTGCCCCCTGCTGGTGTGATGGTCTGGGGGTGGGGGGTGGGGGGGCATCGCATTCGACAGTCAGTCACCCATAGTAGTGGTACGAGGGACAATGACAGCTCAGCGATATGTTCAGGACATCCTGCAGCCACATGTGTTCCTCTCATGGCGGCTTCCAGCAGGATAATGCTCGGCCGCGCACACATGGGGGTCCCAGGAAGCCCCCACAACATTGTCACACCATGACTGCCCGGCCACCAGATTTATCACCAGTAGAACATGTATGGGAAATCTGGGATGCTGTCGACAGCCTACGAGTTTGCACAATTTAGAGGCTCGGTTTAAGCAAATTTGCTGCAGAATATCATACAGAAGCTGTATGCCTCCATTCCCGCCTGTATCACATCTTGTATCCAAGCTAGAGGTGGTACAACAGGGTACTAGAGCCTCCATGCCCCCCGTATCACATCTTATATCCAAGCTAGAGGCGGTACAACAGGGTACTAGAGCCTCCATGCCCGCCGGTATCACATCTTGTATCCAAGCTAGAGGCGGTACAACAGGGTACTAGAGCCTCCATGCCCGCCTGTATCACATCTTGCATCCAAGCTAGAGGCGATACAACAGGGTACTAGAGCCTCCATGCCCACCCGTATCACATCTTGTATCCAAGCTAGAGGCGATACAACAGGGTACTAGAGCCTCCATGCCCACCCGTATCACATCTTGTATCCAAGCTAGAGGCGATACAACAGGGTACTAGAGCTACCATCCCCATCCACATCACATCCTGTATCCAAGTCAGGGAGTCTACAGCGTACTTCTTGCAAGTTTATATAGACCCTGCAGTTTCCCTACCACACATGCACTCGACAATCCCATAGACGTCCATTCACAGTTGAGGCGAGATTTGAATCCCCAAACCCAGCATTATGCTGACCACTATGCTCTTAGCACCCCCACACTAGAGCCTCCATGCCCGCGTGTATCATATCTTGTATCCAAGTTAGAGGCAGTACAACAGGGTACTAGAGCCTCCATGCCCACCAGTATCACATCTTGTATCCAAGCTAGAGGCGGTACAACAGGGTACTAGAGCCTCCATGCCCATCCGTATCACATCTTGTATCCAAGCTAGAGGCAGTACAACAGGGTACTAGAGCCTCCATGCCCACCCGTATCACATATTGTATCCAAGTTAGAGGTGGTACAACAGGGTACTAGAGCCTCCATGCCCATCTGTATCACATCTTGTATCCAAAGTAGAGCTGGTACAACAAGGTACTAGAGCCTCCATGCCCTACCGTATCACATCTTGTACTGCCTCTAGCTTGGATACAATGGGTACTAGAGCCTCCATGGCCACCCGTATCACATCTTGTATCCAAGTTAGAGGTGGTACAACAGGGTACTAGAGCCTCTATGCCCACCAGTATCACATCTTGTATCCAAGTTAGAGGCGGTACAACAGGGTACTAGAGCCTCCATGCCTGCCCATATCACATCTTGTATCCAAACTAGAGGCGGTACAACAGGGTACTAGAGCCTCCATGCCCATCCGTATCACATCTTGTATCCAAGCTAGAGGCAGTACAACAGGGTACTAGAGCCTCCATGCCCACCCGTATCACATCTTCTATCCAAGTTAGAGGTGGTACAACAGGGTACTAGAGCCTCCATGCCCGCATGTATCATATCTTGTATCCAAGCTAGAGGCAGTACAACAGGGTACTAGAGCCTCCATGCCGCCCGTATCACATCTTGTATCCAAGCTAGAGGCAGTACAACAGGGTACTAGAGCCTCCATGCCCACCCGTATCACATCTTGTATCCAAGCTATAGAAGGTCCAATAGTGGAATTGGAGTCTCCATGCCAGCCTGTATCACATCTTGTATCCAAGCTAGAGGCGGTACAACAGGGTACTAGAGCCTCCCTGCCCACCCGTATCACATCTTGTATCCAAGCTAGAGGTGGTACAACAGGGTACTAGAGCCTCCATGCCCATCCGTATCACATCTTGTATCCAAGCTAGAGGCAGTACAACAGGGTACTAGAGCCTCCATGCCCACCCGTATCACATCTTGTATCCAAGTTAGAGGTGGTACAACAGGGTACTAGAGCCTCCATGCCCACCCGTATCACATCTTGTATCCAAGTTAGAGGTGGTACAACAGGGTACTAGAGCCTCCATGCCCACCCGTATCACATCTTGTATCCAAGTTAGAGGTGGTACAACAGGGTACTAGAGCCTCCATGCCCACTCGTATCACATCTTGTATCCAAGCTATAGAAGGTCCAATAGTGGAATTGGAGTCTCCATGCCAGCCTGTATCACATCTTGTATCCAAGCTAGAGGCGGTACAACAGGGTACTAGAGCTTCCATGCCCGCCCGTATCACATCTTGTATCCAAGTAGAGGCGGTACAACAGGGTACTAGAGCTTCCCTGACCACCCGTATCACATCTTGTATCCAAGCTAGAGGCGGTACAACAGGGTACTAGAGCC
Organism: Eleutherodactylus coqui; assembly: GCF_035609145.1. Lineage (NCBI taxonomy): Eukaryota > Metazoa > Chordata > Amphibia > Anura > Eleutherodactylidae > Eleutherodactylus > Eleutherodactylus coqui. The sequence continues at coordinate 18,187,609 of NC_089844.1, forward strand.
TCCATCCTTCCCCGTATTACATCTTTTAAAACAAATATTTTATTAATTTTCACAGTGGAAATAAAGTCCATTATAAACAAGCATAGAGATTCCGATCCCTACAGATGGGCAGATCTGTCCACAAGATTGATAAACATTAGATGAATATTTCCATTATAACTATGTACTTAAAGGTGGGTCTATCATGTACCCAGTTGTGTCCAAGACACGAAAAATGTCTTGTTAGGGTTTTCATATTTATTCAGATCTCATATATGCATAACCACTTATAGGGGAGCCATAATGGCTATTTCCTATCAGTTGTGGCCATAAAGCTGATGAGAAATCACCATGCAAGAGTGTAACTCCTGTGGGAAACAGTTACATCTTATATCAAAGATGGAGGCGTCCCAACAGGGCACTAGAGATTCCATGCCAGCCCGTATCACATCTTGTATCCAAGCTAGAGGCGGTACAACAGGGTACTAGAGCCTCCATGCCCCCCGTATCACATCTTGTATCCAAGCTAGAGGTGGTACAACAGGGTACTAGAGGCTCCATGCCCCCCGTATCACATCTTGTATCCAAGCTAGAGGTGGTACAACAGGGTACTAGAGCCTCCATGCCAGCCCGTATCACATCTTGTATCCAAGCTAGAGGCGGTACAACAGGGTACTAAAGCCTCCATGCCCCCCGTATCACATCCAGTATCCCCGCTAGTCACCGGCCAATGATTATAGATCTAAGGGGGTTCCTAGGGGCCTAGGGTATTATTTTAGAACATTATTTGTACGGGGCGCAGCCTTTTGGTCTCTGTATTAAATTAAGGCCTCATTTGACATCCTTTGACTCTAATTAAAGAGGACACAAAAATAATTGAAAACCATCAATAGTGAAATCACGACGACAGAACAAAGTTTATGTAGACCCTGCAGGTTCCCTACCTCACATGCACTCTGTGGACAATCCCATAGACATCCATTCAACTTAACAGTTTGTATATAGAAGACAAGAGAAAATCATTCCAGGCCATATACATTGTGCAGATGTTGGCAAAGTGTGATCTGTGCCATAACCCCAGCGCTGCACGGCCCACCAAGCTGTTAGCCACCAAAAATGTAGGTGGGTATGGGTGACACTGACCCTCGCCTAGGTCGGCTCATCAGGCCTCACAACTCCACTACCGCACCCACTTGCCGTTGTGACGGTCGACCCATAGTTCCACCCAATCACAACTGTAGGCCTAAGCACTATTTATATGCCTCCAACCGCAGAGTCTTTGTCCTTAGGGAGACGCACGCATTTTGGAAAATGGAAAATTCCTGCCAAAATATTAGCTCTGCGTGCTGAAAACCCTGAAAGAGCCAACTGAGATGAACCTTCAGGAGATTTCCGTTGGAAAAATAGTTGCTTTGCCACCGGCCTATCTGTCTATTCCACCAGCTCATTTGCATACGTCACTGAGCAAGCGCTGTGATTGGCTGACACTGTAGCTTTATTGTTAGTGTAGCACCACCCACAAGGAGCTTTATTATGGGCATCTTGATGCAGCCATAGGTGGATTCCTCTCCCCTGATGTGTCTCCTTCTCAGTGACGTGGCCGCAGCCTATGATGGCGCCCTGATTAGAGGTGGAACAGAGACTCTGAAGTCGTACACTGATGAATATGCTGCATCTATGTGATCGGATTGTCCATGACAGAACACTCCATACCCACCTGTTACCTCCCGCCGTTCGCTCCAGTCTCTCTACACGCCATATCAGCATTGGTTGCATCGGTGGGTCCAGTACGAACATCACATGACCACCGCATCCTGCGATGGTCTGCAGCGGTCACATGCCGTACATATCAGCCTCATCTCTGCAGCCACTGCTAGGCTGTAGAAGTCACGGGGAGATGCAACAAGCTATGACACTGCAAAAAGCAAACACACGTGGCGCCTCCTAGTGCAGAAACCTCGGTAATGAAAATGGGAACGGCGTTAATAGGAATACTGCTCACCTGGGGGAGTCGTGGAGCTCGGGCAGAACTCTGGCAGACATGTCTGCTTCTATCACGTAGGAGGACGTCACTAAAACAACTACGGAAGGAAAAGTGGCGGACATTCTGGCGCTGCTGGCATGAGATCCAGTAATAGCGGGATGAGAGAAGAGATAACCATACTAGTAAAGACAGAAGACCCCAAGGTAAATATATATATACTGTATATGCAGGTTAGACTGATCATCGTATCCAGTAGGCCTTAACCACGTCATGATTAGAGGTTTCCCAAAATTGTACCTTAAAAAATATATATAAATTCAGCAAAAAACAAATTCCCAGGATTTTTGAAACACAAAGATGAAAAATTTCTCTGCTAAGTAACAATCTTGGCCTCATTCTTAACCCCTTAGTGACCTTAAGGACCAAGCAATTTTTGTCTTCGCATTGTAAGAGCCATAACTGTGACATAGCCACACGAGAGCTTGTTTTTGGGGGGAGATGAGTTGTGTATATATATATTGTAAGACAGTGACGGACAAAGTGCTGGAGGGTGGATACGTGCCACCGAGCGGCCTGGGCTCGGTGGAGGAAGCCAGCATTTCTGTGTCAGTGACGCTATGTTACTGACACGTTGTAGTGTTTGTAAGTGGCTCCAAGCTGCATAGTCCTGGCCGGCTTTCCGGGAGTGGTCGAAGTGAAGGGTGGGATGGCCACTCCCACGTACCAGGAGGGGCTGGTACCAGGCCTTATAAAGCCTGGGCCTGCAGGTTAGAGTGAGAGCACATCTGGCTGAGAGCCAGAGAGAGGGCTCTGTGGAGCAAGGAGCCCGGCTAGCCCAGCGTGTGGGCTGTGAGAGAGCCAAAAGGCGAGGTTGACAGGGTGACGCCCCTAACCTCAACACCCAGGAGGGTGTGGTGAGACCTCCACAGGTCTGAGGACTGGACTGGCTGTGTACAGCAAGTAAAGAAGTATTCTGACAGTGAGTAGTCAGGAACAAGCATATGTATAGTGAGTGCTCAGACGAGCAGGTGTTTATTTACGTTTTGGTTTTGTTTCTGCTGCAATAAACCCAGGCAAAGCCTGGACTAAAGAACGTTGTTGCCCGGTGTCACTGTCCCTGGCCGCGGATGCCCACGCTGCTACTGCCCCTAAATGCTAATCCCTCACATATGGTGTTTGGATGCGGGCAGCGGTCTTAAAGAGACATACACCAGTTAATGGACATTCTGCTGCAGCAACTGGAGAACCGTTGCTAAGGGCAACTGCCCAAAGAGAGATTGTCTGAGCGTGCCATAACCCCATGTCCCGGGTGGACGCTGCAACGGCGCAGCAACCAGATACAGCCAGTATGGAGGAATGGCTGAAGCAATGGATGCCAGAGATAGTGCTGCAACAGGAGACCATAGCTCAGCAGCAGAAAGCACAACAGGAGGCCATGGCTCAGCAGCTTAAAGCCCATGGAGAAGCTATGCGGGTGCAGTGGGAGGAAAGGCAACGCCTAATAAAGCAGTTGGCTACACTGACAGAGTCACGCAAGACTACAGGGAATGAGCCCCTTATACGACAAACTGAAACGGATCACACGGCTGTGTTGGGAGAACAAGCCCCTAAGTGTGAAAAATTGAAAACACAGTTTGAGAAAGAAACTAGCCTTCAAGAGGTGGAGCAGCTGAAAACAAAAAGTGCAGCTCTCTTAAAGGAGAAAGAGCATTTTGAGAGGTTGGCTAAGGAGGAAGCTGATCGCCAAGTGTTGCTGCAACAGATGAATGTTCAGTATGAACAGCGCTTAAAAGAGATGAGAAGTAAGAAAGAAAAGTTTAAGGAATATCTTTCATCAGCCCTTGAAGAGATACAAGACCTCAGAGATGAGGCTGACCGCAGAGTATGTCTGGAGGCACAAGCTGCGCAGTATGAACAGGACTGTAAGAAACTGCAAATGAAAACCCAAGAGTTGAAAATGCAGCTAGCAAAGAAAAATGGTGACTGGGAGTGCCAAGTAAGTCAGCTCAAGGAAGAGCTGGAAATACAGAAAGCTGCGTGCAGTAAGACCAAAAAGCAAGCAGAGTTCTTGGAAGACTTACTGGGTCACAAGGAAAACCAGGAAGTGCTGCTTGAGAGACTGGTGTCCCAGCTACAGATGAGCTTGGATGAGGAAGCTGAAGTACATGGAACCCAAATCCAGGAGCTGGAACGGAGTCATGCTGTAGCTGTGGGGAAACTGTCCAAGCAGTTGAAGCAACTTGAAAAAGTGAAAGAAACATTGGAAAATGAGTGTCTTGAGCTGTCCCAAAAGGTGAAGGGGTTGTTGGAAGACAAGTATGCATATGAATGCAAGAAAGACACAGTAGAGATGCAGCTTCAAGAGCTACAAATAAAAATAGCCGAAGGTGACCGTGTGCAGACCGCATTATCTGAGCAGGTGAGCAGGCTGCAGGAGAAGCTGGAAGCTCAGACTGAAGAGTCTCAGAAATTACTGCAAGAACAGAAGCAGCAGAAGCTTGGTCTCAGTGCACACCTGAAGGCTATGCAAGATGAGAAAAATGCGCTCCTCAAGCAAGTAGGGGAGGATGCAAAAGCTAAGAGAAACCTATCAGAGCAGATTGCAACACTTCAGGCTGAGGTGGTGGATCTGGAAGATAAACTGGAGAAGAGTGCTTTGTGTCTGGATTCTGTGGAAGAGCAGAAAAGAGAAATACAAGGAGAATTAGAAACTACAAGGCAGCAGTGTGTAGAGAAGACAGCTGCTTGTGACAAGCTCGAGAAGGTTAAAGTACATCTTCAGCAAGAGATAGAAAGTGCTTCTGTGAAGCTTGGTCTCCAAAAGGACCTTGTGTCCAAACTAAGAAAGACACAGCAACTATGTGAACAGCAGCTTACAGAGGAGAAAATCAGGTCGACAAGATGTGTCACTGAATGTGAGCGTGCTGAAGAAAGGGTCTGTATGAAAGAGGCCGAAGTGTTAACTTTAACGCACACCCTGAAAATTATGTCAGAGAAGGAATAGAAACTGTATGAGAACCCTGCATGCTGGGTCACGGTTGAAGAGCAAGACAGTGAAATCCTAGAAGTGGAAGCGCTAAATCAGCTGTTTTGCCTTCAAACTGATGTCTATGATGAACTTCAGAAGTTTACAGTGTGCCTTCAGCAGGAAGTAGAAGACATTAGTGTGGAGCTTGGTTACCAATGTCAGATGGCATCCAACTGGGAGAAGAAACAAAAGATGTGTGAACAGTGGCTTGCTGAGGAGAAGTCAGTGTTTCCTAAAGTTGCAAAAGAAAGGCGTAACAAGCTTGTGCGCACTAAAATGCAAAACTGGATAAGCACCAAGACAGATGCTGAAAAGAGAACCCTGACACGGGGAAAGCTAAACGGGGTGTTCCAACGACCGGTAGCAGGAATGGAGATCCTGCTGGAGAATATTAAGAAAGAGACTGAAGCGCTAACCCTGAAGGTAGTGTCAGGCAAAGCAGAGCTTCAGCAGTTCTCAGAGAAGTTGTGCACGAAGATAAAATGCTGTAAATCAGATAGCCAAGCGGCTGAAAGAAGTGTTCTGAGACCAGACATGTCTAAAACCCAGTTCAGACAGAAAAGAAAAAAGGGGATTTCGTTAAAGACTCTGAAAAAGTTACAAGTAGTAAAGAGTGTCAATTTATGCTTACAAAAGGAGACTACTGAGGCTCAGAAGGTCTCACAAGTGGACGCAGAAGTCTTGAAAGAACTGCAGCAAAAGAATAGTGACGTACAAAAGCAAACCCCAAAAGTGAAGAAACTGTTTGTCCAAGTGGTAGAAGCCTATCACAGGGATGCTGGCTCCAAGGACCAGCTCATCAGTGAACTGAATACTACCAAGCAAAAGTCAGAGTCAGAGTTAAAGGAACTGGAAGAACACAGAGACAAGGTTCTTGCACAAGAAAGAGACCCCCCCCCCCCCCCCCCCCCCCGAGCCTGGAGCTTTGACCCTGGAGGGCCAAGAAGAAAAGACTTTGAGCGTGGGACCAAGGCCCAACACCCAGGCCTTGTCAATGACGCTTTTCAGGACAGCTAAGTGTCCGAACCCACGGGCTCGAACAGAGGGGGAGGGTATGTAAGACAGTGACAGACAAAGTGCTGGAGGGTGGATACATGCCACCGAGCAGCCTGGGCTCGGTGGAGGAAGCCAGCATTTCTGTGTCAGTGACGTTATGTTACTGACACGTTGTAGTGTTTGTAAGTTGCTCCAAGCCGCATAGTCCGGGCCGGCTTTCCGGGAGTGGTTGAAGTGAAGGGTGGGATGGCCACTCCCACGTACCAGGAGGGGCTGGTACCAGGCCTTATAAAGCCTGGGCCTGCAGGACAGAGAGAGGGCGCATCTGGCTGAGAGCCAGAGAGAGGGCTCTGTGGAGCAAGGAGCCCGGCTAGCCCAGCGTGTGGGCTGTGAGAGAGCCAAAAGGCGAGGTTGACAGGGTGACGCCCCTAACCTCAACACCCAGGAGGGTGTGGTGAGACCTCCACAGGTCTGAGGACCGGACTGGCTGTGTACAGCAAGCAAGAAGTATTCTGACAGTGAGTAGTCAGGAACAAGCATATGTATAGTGAGCGCTCAGACGAGCAGGTGTTTGGTTACGTTTTGGTTTTGTTTCTGCTGCAATAAACCCAGGCAAAGCCTGGACTAAAGAACGTTGTTGCCCGGTGTCACTGTCTCTGGCCGCGGATGCCCACGCTGCTACTGCCCCTAAACGCTAATCCCTCACAATATATATATTTTTGTATTTTATCTATTGCTTGTGATAGTTTTATGTAAGGGGTTAAACTGCCAAGATCTGAGATTTCTCCTCTCCAGGCAGTTAGAGCAGGAGCCTGGCTGTCAGTAGTCGGCCAAGCCACTGCCTTAAGAAGATATATGTGCAGGTTTAAAGCCCATTAGTGAGGTCAGTAGAAAGGCGTATTGGGGGTCACTGAGGGGTTAAGTGTTTTTTTTTCTCTTCTGCAGGGAATTGAACTTTCTGCCAGATTTCTGCACAAATTTTTTGTACAGTGAAAAGTGACACAAGTTACTACTGTACTTTATAAACCGTATCAGTTGTTCACAGGTGTCAAGATCTCTGCTTCTCAACCCCCTACAGTCCGGCTTCCGACCCCAACACTCGACAGAAACTGCCCTTACAACGGTGTCAAATGACCTCCTGACAACCAAATCGAGGGGTGATTACTCCCTACTGATCCTCCATGATCTCTCTGCAGTATTCAACACTGTTGACCACAAACTCCTCCTCAGTATGCTTCGCTCTATCGGCCTAAAGGACACTGCTCTCTCCTGGTTCTCCTCCTACCTATCTGACTGCTCCTTCAGTGTCTCCTTTGCTGGCTCTACCTCCCCTCCTCTTCCCCTTGCTGTTAGGGTCCCCCAGGGCTGGGTCCTCGGCTCCTTCCCCTCCTCTTTCTCTTGCTGTTGGGATCCCCCAGGGCTCGGTCCTTGGCCCCCTCCTCTTCCCCTTGCTGTCAGGGTCCCCCAGGGCTGGGTCCTCGGCTCCTTCCCCTCCTCTTTCTCTTGCTGTTGGGATCCCCCAGGGCTCGGTCCTCGGCCCCCTCCTCTTCCCCTTGCTGTCAGGGTCCCCCAGGGCTGGGTCCTCGGCTCCTTCCCCTCCTCTTTCTCTTGCTGTTGGGATCCCCCAGGGCTCGGTCCTCGGCCCCCTCCTCTTCCCCTTGCTGTCAGGGTCCCCCGGGGCTGGGTCCTCGGCCCCTTCCCCTCCTCTTTCCCTTGCTGTAGGGGTCCCCCAGGGCTCGGTCCTCAGCCCCCTCCTCTTCCCCTTGCTGTCAGGGTCCCCCAGGGCTGGGTCCTCGGCCCCTTCCCCTTCTCTTTCCCTTGCTGTAGGGGTCCCCCAGGGCTCGGTCCTCAGCCCCCTCCTCTTCCCCTTGCTGTCAGGGTCCCCCAGGGCTGGGTCCTCGGCCCCTTCCCCTCCTCTTTCCCTTGCTGTTGGGGTCCCCCAGGGCTCGGTCCTCAGCCCCCTCCTCTTCCCCTTGCTGTCAGGGTCCCCCAGGGCTGGGTCCTCGGCCCCTTCCCCTCCTCTTTCCCTTGCTGTTGGGATCCCCCAGGGCTCGGTTCTCGGCCCCCTCCCCTCCTCTTTCCCTTGCTGTTGGGGTCCCCCAGGGCTGGGTCCTCGGCCTTTTCCCCTCCTCTTTCCCTTGCTGTTGGGATCCCCCAGGGCTCGGTTCTCGGCCCCCTCCCCTCCTCTTTCCCTTGCTGTTGGGATCCCCCTGGGCTCGGTTCTCGGCCCCCTCCCCTCCTCTTTCCCTTGCTGTTGGGGTCCCCCAGGGCTCGGTCCTTGGTCCCCTCCTCTTCCTCTTGCTGTTGGGGTCCCCCAGGGCTCGGTCCTTGGCCCAATCCTTTTCTCCATCTACACAGCCTCTATTGGACAAACCATCAGGAGTTTTGACCTCCAACACCACCTCTACGCTGATGACACCCAGCTATACACCTCTTCCCGTGACATCTCTGCACCTTTCCTCCAAAACATCACCGACTGTCTGTCCGCTGTCTCTAACACCATGTCCTCTCTCTACCTAAAACTAAATCTCCCTAAAACTGACCTCCTGGTGTTTCCGCCCAAATCATATTTGCCAACAATATACAGCGCGCATGTGTAGAGGGAGATCCCCGAGTACGTCACATGGAGCGCATCCGTTCTCGCGAGAAACAGAGTGTTCCATAGCGGCGCTTCAAGTCCTACTGCGCATGTCATTCCTTTGATGAGTACTGAGAATGCGTCCCAGAAGGTGTATCGGACATAGCAGGGTGTCATTGATTCAAAGATGAATGATAACGTAGTTACATTGGCCATCAATTGGTAAAACAAACGCAGCAGTTAATAGTGTGGTTGTCAAACTATAGACAAAGATAAGTATGGGACAAGCATATAAATCCACCTCATACAAAGTGTATGATCAATAGTAATACACAATCACGGGGCCTTTTACACTTCGTTACCATATATAGCAAGTAATGACCATAAATATACATATGGGCACTAATATAATATTATATGCATAAGGGTAAATAGACAACCCACATTAATGACAATCACAAGATGGCACAGCAGAAAAAAAAGGAAAAAAAAACATTTTCCAAGGTATAGATGTCATCTTAATTTTTATTTTTAACCATAGTCATAATAAATTCAAATCTGCAATTTCGGCGCACATCATACAAACTGCAGTATATGCCATCAAAAATATAAATGTCGCCAGTGTAAAAATACAAAGTACAACAGCCGAAAGGATGGATCCACTTGCAGCGGAGAAAAAAGCACATAGACCTATGAGACAAAGACAAAAAAAGTGAGTTAAAAGCAACTTAAAAACACAATGACAAAATCAAATATCCTGAAGTCAGCGGCGGACCACGTTACCTGCAACCAATACAGTATAGTTCAAAGATGGGGGGAGTAATCATACTCTAGATTCAATCCCCTAGGGGTCATTGTGTCCAACTCATGGATCCAATATAACTGTAAAATCCTATCACCCCCTCTTGGTGATGCCGCTACGTGGTCGATGACACGGAATTTCAGTTGGCAAATGGCGTGATTCATTTCTCCGAAATGCTTCGGTATCGGTAAGCTATTGTTTTGGTGCTGATAGTGCTCTTGTGGTTGACAATCCGTGAGCGGACCTCCATTGTGGTTTCGCCCACGTATGCCAAACCACAAGGGCATGTTATCAGATAGATTACATAGCTTGAGGTACATGAAAATCGTCCCTTAATTCTATGTTTATTTCCACGTAATGGATGTTGGAAGTGGTCACCCTTCAAGAGGTTGCCGCAGCAAGAACACCCAGACAGGGGAAATTTCCATTCCTTACAGGTGTAAAGGAAAGGGCCGGAACGTGCCACGAGGGGCACATACGTGGAGGCCCTGCATGACAGGGTTGGCAGGGAACGAAAAGGTAGCATAGGGTTAACTGATAGGGTGATGGGAGTGTTAGTTAATAGGCAGTTAAGGGGATTGGTTAGTGAGTAAAGAGGGGGGCTGTGGGGAGGTAGATATAAAAGGGGGGTATTTGGGCGGGAGCGCCATCTTGAGAAGCAGTTTAGAGAGAGAAATAACGAGAGAGAATAACAGGAGCTGATAGAGAGAAGCAGAGTGTTTATCACCGCAGCGGAGTGTAGCAAGCGGTGCCAGAGTACGCAGCAGGGCGGAGCGGCAGCGGAGAGAGTGCAGCGGCGTGGGTGAGAAAGAGGAAGCAGGCGCTTACCGGTATGGCGTCAGTGGAGGAGGCAATAGCTATCCTCAGGGCAGCGGCGGTGCATCATCCCCCTGGGTGGCTGCAGGCTCAAGTGACAGGAGCCAAGAGAACGGAGCCTGCAGCAGTCAGTGGGGAGGGAGCCCAGTCACGGCGTGCGCACGCGCGCAGGACACGGCCCCCAGTCAGACTGATAGCCGAGGAGGCGGAGCCCCAGACCCGGCGCAGGGTAAGGAGCCCCTCCGGGGACCCTCTGACCGGTCGCTCATCACCCACAGCCAGGGTGATCGGGGACAGACCGGCCAGGAGGAATCCAAGACATCGCCCGGGTCCAACGGCCAGCCGCAGGTCTCGCTCTCCTCGGGGGGCGGGGCTTGCCAGGCCTGACGCCATCTTAGCTAGTCAGGACACGGCTACCCCCCAGGGTGAAGTGCCGGCCCGGGGGGGGGGCCAGGCAGCGTGAAAGGAGAAGAAACTTTTCAGTGTTCAGGGTACAGCAGGAGTTAGAAGAAGAGCATCAGCTGCAAGATCCGCCTAGGGCCACGGGGAGCTCGTCGGAGCGCCCCTGCATGTCGGTAGAGGAGCAGATAGCAGGACCATCGCAGCGGCAGGAAAATCCGCCTAGGGCTATGGGGAGCTCGTCGGAGCGCCCCAGGGACTTATTCCCGGGAATTCATTGTGAGGTGTTAGGAGGCAGTCGGCAGATCAGGTCGGCCATATTTGTGCCGCAACCAGACGGGCGCCAAGTAGGCCCGGAGCAGTTTGATTCAGGACAAGACAACCGCAACGAGAGAGCCTTTTTCGTTACCAACTGGACGAGACGGCGACAGAGGGAGTTCGTGCGCAGGACCGACGTCCGGATCCACGGAGGACGGCTGATGGGATCACAGCGCCCATGCGGCCTGGTGAGCATGATTGTCTGTCACATTTTATTAATCTTGATAATGTTAACTTACCCAGGGGGGTTGGCGAGTGTGTTACTGGGGGGAGCGGGGAAAGTGCAGGTGGAGGTCAGCGGGAAGTAGAGATACGCTCGTTTTTAGGTAATATGCGTGAGATGTTGGTCCGCTGTGAGCAGGGCCTGGGTTTGGGGAACCAGACAGCTGGATCGCCAGTGACGGCGTGGCTGTCTACAGGATCTGGAGGTTGCTTACAGGAAAGGGGCGCGTTAGGGGGGAGCCAGACTATTGGATCAGGGGCGTCAGGGGTAACTGTAGGAATACAGACGGAGAAGGACGGGGACGCTATCCGTTTAGACGACAAGGCTAGAGGGGAGGTTTACGTGTGTTTCGAGGGGCCCCTGGGGGCCCATTTAAAGAAAGATGTTCGCGAAAAAATTTGGAGAGATGAATACGTGGAGATTTTTCCCCTTTTGCCGTTGGAAAAGTTCAACTTAGACAAAGGGAAAAGGACGGATTCTAAGAAGGAAGACGAAGAAAGAAAGCGTTGGCGGTTGATTCCGCAAACATTTCAAAACTGGTTGCAAGCTTTTGCGATTTTGGCTAGTGTCATAGGGAAAAAAACCCCGGAGAATTGTTCGGGGCTTTTCTGCTATTTGGATGCGATAGGGGAAGCGTATCGCACTTATGGCGGGCAGACCTGGCTTCGCTACGACGAACAATTTCGTCAACGCAAGGCGGTCAGGCCAAGTATAAGGTGGGATAACAAAGACATAGGGCTTTCGTTAAAGGTGATGGCCCCGGTTAGGTACGGGCATCCTTTTCATGGAGGGGCCGGCACGGCCGGCGTCGGAACTGGGGGGGGGCCCAGGACAACAGTCAGGGCAACCAAACATTAAGAAGCCCGGGGTGTGTTGGGCATTTAACGAAGGAAGGTGTAAGTTTGGGGCCACATGTCGTTTCAAGCATGTCTGTTCAATTTGCGACGGAGCGTCGCATGGAGCAACACGATGTTTTAAAAGAGATAAGGGAAGAAGTGCCGGTAATAGTGGAAAAAGGGATGACGCCGGTGATGCTACAAAGGATGGCCCCTTATCTAAGTAGATATGGGAATCGGGAAAGAAGTGAATGTAGGTTTTCGTATTCCCCCTCCGGGGCACATAGTTCCTTTTACGTTAAGAAACCTGAGGTCTGCTTTGTCGCATAAGGAGGTGGTAAGGGACAAGTTGGAGAAACAGGTGCGATTAGGAAGGATGGCGGGCCCCCTTTTTAACTCCGCCTTGGAGTGACTTGATTGTGTCACCGCTCGGGGTGGTGCCAAAAAAAGAGTCGAATAAGTTTCGGCTTATTCAGCACCTATCCTATCCAAAAGGGGCCTCCGTCAATGATGGGATCGATCCCGAGCTTTGCTCGGTGGATTATACCTCATTTGACACAGCGGTAAAATGGGTTCAAAAGTTTGGTAGGGGAGCCTTGTTGGCTAAAACCGATATCGAATCGGCTTTTTGCTTGCTACCGGTTCATCCGGAAAGTTGCAAGTTGTTGGGATGTTTTTGGGAAGGGCAGTATTACGTCGACAGATGTTTGCCCATGGGTTGCTCTATTTCTTGTGCGTATTTCGAGATGTTTAGCACTTTTTTGGAATGGGTGATGCATGAGGTATCAGGGGCGCGTTCCATTATCCATTATTTAGATGATTTTTTATGCATTGGCGAGGCAGATTCGCCAATGTGTGGCAATTTGTTGGCAACAGTTCAATGGGTGGCCAGTCATTTCGGTGTTCCATTGGCTCCTGAAAAGACGGAAGGGCCGACTACATCCTTGATTTTCCTAGGGATCACAATCGATACTGAGGCAATGGAATTCAGGTTACCAATGGAGAAACTAGGGGTTCTAAGGCAGGAATTGCAGAATGCAAAGGTGGGGAAAAAGATTACATTGCAGCGGTTACAGTCATTGTTAGGAAAGTTAAATTTTGCGGGTAGAATAATGCCCATGGGAAGAATATTTTGTAGAAGGATGGCACGGGCAACGGCAGGAGTTAAGGAGCCTCACCATTTTATAAGGGTGTCAAAAAGTTTGAGGGCTGATTTGGAGGTTTGGTTGTCGTTCCTAGAGAAGTACAACGGGAGGACCATGGTGATGGAAGAGGTGATTGACAGTGCAGTGTGTGAGTTGTTTACTGATGCGGCGGGAAGTGCAGGTTTCGGGGCATTTTTCAGGGGTCAATGGTGTGCGGACGCTTGGCCGGAAGAGTGGGTGACAGCGGGGTTGACTAGAAATTTAACGTTGCTCGAGAAGTTTCCAATTGTGGTTGCGGTAGTTATTTGGGGCGAATCGTTCAGAAACAAAAAAGTAATTTTTTGTTGCGATAATTTGGGAGTAGTGCAGGCCATTAACAGCGGGTCTGCATCTTCGGCACCAGTTATTGACTTGTTGCGACAATTAGTTTTGTCAGGATTAACTCTGAATGCGTGGTTCGTGGCAGAACATGTTTCGGGGGTAAAAAACTGCATAGCTGACTCACTCTCTCGCTTTCAGTGGGAGCGCTTTCGGACCCTGGTGCCAGAGGCGGACAAGGAAGGACGAGTGTGCCCTCCAGAACTTTGGCGATTGGTCGACGTGCGGCGGAGCACCTGATTCGGGGGTCGCTGGCGGCCGGCACATGGAAAGCTTACGAGGCAGCATGGAGGGAATGGATGCAGTGGATTGATAATATAGGGGAGGTACATTCTGAGGAGGACCAGGTAGGGGCGTTGTTGTTGTTGGTAAGTGAGGCGCATAGGGCTAATTGGTCAGTGGCCAAGATCGAGAGATTAATGGCGGGTTTGGTATTTGGTTTCAAAGTCCGGGGTGCGGAAGATATTACAAAACGATTTATTATATCCCAGGCGTTAAAAGGTTTTAAAAGAGGAAGGAGGGTGAAGGATAGGAGGAGACCAATTTCATTTTCAATGTTAGAAAGAATTGGTATGATATTGGAAGATATTGGTTTGGATGATTCGGAAGTTGCGCTATTTCAGGCGGTTTTCTCGTTTGCATTTTTTGGGGCTTTTCGTATCAGCGAGCTGGTGCCCCCTAACAAAACTACAAAAGGAGGTTTACAAAGGGCAGACGTCAGTCTGAGTCATGATCATGTTGATATATGGCTGAGACACTCAAAAACTGATCAGATGGGAAGAGGGAAGAAGATCGTATTGGGGAGGGTGTCGGGCGCTCTGATGTGCCCTGTAACGTGTTTCACTAACTTGATGGAAAAAGTGCCGGGCGACCAGGGTCCTTTGTTCCAACATAAGGATGGGCCCTTCGTATCAAAGTTTCAGTTTGGGGCAATGCTGGGAAAAGCGTTGCAGGAGTTGGGCCTCGAGAGGACGGGTTTTTCTTCACATTCGTTTAGAATAGGTGCAGCAACGGAGGCATATGAGCGGGGCCTGAGCCCGGGAGTATTACAAAAAATTGGTAGATGGAGATCCAATAGGTACCGGTTGTACGTTAGACCGGAGGGATGGTTTGGGAAGGTATAAAAAAAAAAAAAAAAAAATTTCTTTTTACATATTATGTTTTAAAATTGCAATATGTTTATAATACGAAAAGTTATTTTGCTTACGGTCCCTTTCCTCCTTTTTTCCTTTTGGATGTTTTTTTTTTGACAGAAGGAAGCCCAGCTCTCGTATGGATATTAGGACATTCTTTTGTGTTCTGGGCAGCCGAGCGGGCACATGTTAGACCAGACGGACGACAGCTGGGATTTTCTAGAAGGGAAGCCATCATTCGTTGGATGGGTATACGGGGTATGATGTGGGGAAGGGTGTTACCAGAAATCACATCTTATGCAGAGTTGGATAGGGCTCCAGATGTTCTAGTAATACACGCAGGTGGGAACGATCTTGGGGGGCGTCCAGCTAGAGAGGTGAGGCGGGACATACAACATGATTTTCTGCGACTTCGTAGATTGTTCCCAGCCATGGTTATCGTATGGTCTGAAATGTTGCCCAGAAAGTCATGGAGGATGGCTAGATCCGTCCAAAAAATTAATAAAGCCAGGA
Organism: Eleutherodactylus coqui; assembly: GCF_035609145.1. Taxonomy (NCBI): domain Eukaryota; kingdom Metazoa; phylum Chordata; class Amphibia; order Anura; family Eleutherodactylidae; genus Eleutherodactylus; species Eleutherodactylus coqui. The sequence goes on from NC_089844.1 coordinate 18,202,737, forward strand.
TAAAAATAAATAGGCATATCTCAGCTTTTGTCGTTAGGAACGGAGGTGTTAAAGTGAGACACGAGAGCCTGGAAGGTGGGGTAGGGGGGTACTGGTTAGGTGACGGCGTACATTTAAATGACGTGGGCACTGACATGTGGTCATTGAGGATACAAGAAGGGATAGAGAGGGCGTTGATGGTATGGAGGGCGGCGCAGACTTAGGCGGTAAGTCGTGCTGGCTGTGGCAGGCGGGGCGGGGGTCCTTGGAGGCAGTTTATATTGGGTGGAAGGAGTTACGGTGGGGACGGCCTCACCTGGAGTGATTATCACCCTAATGGTTTTTGGTTGGGTCTGGTGCAGTGGTGAAGGCCAGGGAAGTGATCCCGGTTGGCCTATAATATTATATGTTTATGGCCTCCCAGAGGGGGCTTTTTGGGCCTCCGAGCCGGGAGTACGGTTGGAGGCCAGGTACAGTTCGGTTTGTGTATTATTATACGCCAGACCCTTATTATTATTATTTCTTGGTTGGGACTCCAAGGGCCTCCTCCCCGTATATTTCAACGGATATTGTGTTAATTTTGTTTATGTTTTAATAAAGGCTGCTGTGGCCAAAATATTCCAACTAAGAAGTTGTTTGGATGGTTATTAGCAAGAAGGGGCATAAGTTTAGTTAATACTGGGTGAGTCGGTCATACCCTGGTCAAGGTAGGTTGTATAGAACTACTCACAGTAGGAAAGAGAGATGTAACAAGCCTATTGCCAATATTAGGGCCCCTCCTAAAAGACATCAATGGGGCTGTCTTGAATTCCGGGACATTCGTATCACTATTGGCTAGTAATTGCCAATGCTTTCTAATGATTGCAGAAACCTTTCTACTATGGCAATTCTAAGTTGAAACAAAAGGTCCCCTGTGTCCTCTTCGGGGGTTTAGGTCTCAATAAATCATCCTGCGACAATGTTCTGACTTTAGTTTCAGCTTCATGTAGGAGAGTTTTGGGATATCCCCTCTTCAAAAATTTGTCACACATGCTAGTCAGTCTAGTGTCAATGAAATGATCATGGGTCACTGGTCTGAGCCGTAGTAACTGACTCCATAAAAGGGAGTTCTGCATAGATTCTAGATGTAGGCCATCGTAGACCAATAAACTGTTACGGCCCGTTGGCCAATATAACGATACCAGTATAGGATTTTATCCGCATAGATGGAGGGATAGACAAACTCTTCCTCAAAATAGCGCATGTATGCATTGGCATAGGTAGGGGCCATATTCGAGCCCATTGCGGTCCCCTGTCGCTGCCGGTAGTACACCCCCTCCAACACAAAATAGTTGTTAGTGAGGATGTACTCCAGCAGCGAGAGGGCAAACCGCGAACAGGCCGCTGTATAGCTGTGGATGCCGGACGCCAGTCCGCATCAGCCGGGTGGATGGATCGCTGCAGCTGAAGCATACTTATCTTCCGTTTCGCACACATCCTATGGCTGATTTGTAACACATGTATTAATTGTTCACTTATGTGTTAGTATGTTCTGATTGGCTCATGTCTGCTGCCTTGTTCTATTTAGTCTGTGTATTGACATTCACTGTTTAAGCTTGATAAAGACCAGATCGCTGGTCGAAACGGCGCTGCAATATTTTTCTGCTATGGGAAAATAAACACTTTTGATTTTCTATGCACCATCTGATGCTGCCATCTTATTTCTACTGCTGAAGTTTTGGGACTGGATCCACATCCTGGCGGCTGTTGCATCATAGGTTTGTCCCCCCCTTACTGGGCTATAAGTGCTGCTGGTGTGATATACGCTTCTCCACGTTGTTACCGAATGTTTGTTTCTTCGACTCGGATATCTTCTTGTTTGGAAAAGAACTTCCTGGTTTTTTGTATTTGTTGGTTTCTTCTGCGGTTAACCCTTGAAGGGTTACGGCTCGATGAGTCTCTTTCTGAGGTATAATCATCTGTATCCCTAGTTGAAAAAGTTACTCTGTTGAATTTTTTATACTTTTGTTTATTTTTTAATATGGGTTTATTATAACCTTTTTGTATGGGATTCCTCTTCCAATTGTATATTTCTTTAGATGCAGAATCTCTCTCAGCTCTTTCAAGTTTCTTTTTCTTTACTTACAATATTGCTTCTTCTATTTTAATAAGATTATCTTTGATTCTTTTATTTATTCTTGCAAATTCCTCTTCTTTTAAGGGTGCATTCCCACGAACGTATATGGGCTCGGTTTTCACGCCGAGCCAATATACATCGACCTCATCTGCAAGGGGGGGAAGGATGGAAGAGCCAGGAGCAGGAACTGAGCTCCCGCCCCCTCTCTGCCTCCTCTGCACTATTTGCAATGGGGAGAGGCTGGATGGGGCGGGGCTAATTCTCGCCACTTAGCCCCACCCCATCCCGCCTCCTTTCATTGCAAATAGTGCAGAGGGGTGGAGAGGAGGCAGAGAGGGGGCGGGAGCTCAGTTCCTGCTCCTGGCTCTTCCATCCTCCCCCCCCCCCCCCCCTCAGATGAGGACGACGTATATCGGCTCGGTGTGAAAACCGAGCTGATATACATTCGTGGGAATGCAGCCTAATGCTATAACCAGTGTATTTTCTAAGATCTGTATATTATCTCTGATTTCTTTTATTTTCATCTTTTCTGTGTCTACAATTAGTTTCATTAATTGTAATGAACAATCAGTGAGGATACTTTCCCATTTGTTTTTAAAATCCTCAGAATATTCAAAACTTGGAATCTTCTATAAACGTAGACCTCTGGGGACCATGCGCAGCTCTATGGAACGTTTGGGACTGTGCATGTCCCACCAGATTTTAAGTTCTCTTGTTCTCTCATTACTCGTACTACTGGGTGCAGCCTGATTAAATATCTGAGCCAGTTTCACTAGCCGCTCCTCATTCTCTGAATCCATACGGCAAATAGGGGTTTTTAAAGCCCTATCAGGAGGTTCATATAAATAACTTCTTTTGTGTCTCTATTCAAGGCTTCTTGTGGCGGGCTTATTTGCTTAGTGGGCTTGGTAGGTGATAAGTAAATAACTTTAAATAGAAATGATCTCAGCTCATATGTCCACAGAAGCCCATTCATTAGTAGATCCTGATAAGATACTCCGGTTGGAGCCCACTCCATCAGTGGTTAGATGTATAAATGGCAGAATATTGGGAACGCGGACCTGCAGTGAGAAATCTTCTTTATTAAATGACATAATCCGGTGCACGGAGTCCGCGTTCAGCTCAGCAGAGCCTTGTTCACCTCGTACAAAACGTCACTACCTGCTCATTTAAATATTAAAATCAATTAAAACCAGCTGATTATTAACCCTTTATAAATTGGTGACTAATTGCTGTTTTGTTCCCTTTAAAGCAGCAGTATTAATTCACTATGTAATTAATAGAAATATGCCAGAGAATAGAATATAATACAATTATTGTTAAATGATAAAACCTAGGATAGCATTGGGGCAAATCGCTTGGCTAAACATGGACAAAATCTGGAAAAGTCGGTAGATCGGCATAGCAACTAAACGCAGAATAGTGCAAACCACCGTCTTCCCCAGAGCCATGGATGGATGTGAAAGCTGGACTGCGAGGGAAGCCAATAGAAGGAGGATTGATGCGTTTGAGCTGTGCTGCTGGCGAAAGCTGCTGTGTATACCCCGGATGGCGAGAGTAATAAATATAGGGGCGTTCTGAATCGTATCAGACCCGATATATCACTGGAGGGCGGGATGGCCGGACTCAGACTCATGGATTTTGGTCTTAAAATGCAAGCAGAGTCGCTAGAAAAATTTATAATGCTTGGACAGATCAGCGGCAAAAGACCCGACGCCAAAGAACATGATGGCCAATACTGTCAGAGCGGATACTGGCCTGGATATCACACAACTGAAAGAAGCAGTGCAAAACTAAACAACAAGAAGGGAGCTTGCCTTCAGGGTCGCCGAGAGCCGTGAATGACTAAATGGCTAACAACAACAATAATATCAGTTCTGGTCACTAGGTGTCGCTATATTTCCGTTTCTTTGCATAGATGGACAATGTAAATATTCTGTATCAGTTCCATCGGTGATATACTCCGTATCAGCCAGATGGAGGAGGAACTAAACTCACATACTGGATACAATTCTTGTGGAAGCTAAATAAAATAGCCCTCTACCACATAAAATACTTAAACTGATGAAGGAGAAGTAAAAGATAATAAATATATATTTCATAAAAAAGCAACAGCAAGGACAATTTTTTGACCGCTAGACATCTTTACGCAGAGAAGAGATTTCACCCATTACCAGAGTCTGAGAGGGGCGCATTATTAGGATGTGAGAAGTTGGAGGGTCGTATCGATAAATTGTCCCCCACTGGCCGTAGAGGACCAGACAGTTAGGAGGTGTTGTGACCAGTGGATGGGGGCACACAAGGTGAACGGGCTCATGACCCCCGACAGACCACCAATAGAGAGGAATGTCTGACCAGACTGTTAGGAGGTGTTGGGACCAGTGGAGGTGTGAGGGCACAAAAGGTAACCGGGCTCAGGACGCCCGACATACCACCGGTAGAGAAGAGCGTCTGACCAGACTGTTAGGCGGTGTTGGGACCTGTGGATGAGGACACACAAGGTGACCGGGCTCAGGACCCCCCAACAGACCACCAGTAGAGAGGAGCGTCTGACCAGACTGTTAGGAGGTGTTGGGACCAGTGGATGTGTGAGGGCACACAAGGTGACCGGGCTCATGACCCCCGATAGACCACCAGTAGAGAGGAATGTCTGACCAGACTGTTAGGAGGTGTTGGGACCAGTGGATCTGTGAGGGCACACAAGGTGACCGGGCTCAGGACACCCTACAGACCACCAGTAGAGAGGAGTGTCTGACCAGACTGTTTGGAGGTGTTGGGACCAGTGGATGAGGAAACGCAAGGTGACCGAGCTCAGGACCCCCAAAACAGACCACCAGTAGAGAGGAGCGTCTGACCAGACTGTTAGGAGGTGTTGGGACCAGTGGATGTGTGAGGGCACACAAGGTGACCGGGCTCAGGACGCCCCCTACAGACCACCAGTAGAGAGGAGCGTCTGACCAGACTGTTAGGAGGTGTTGGGACCAGTGGATGTGTGAGGGCACAAAAGGTGACGGGGCTCATAGAAGGAAAAAAACTCAAAAAACAAGCTCTCATATGGCCATGTCAATGGAAAAATGAAAAAGTTATGGCTCTTGAGACGCAACTGCAAAATTAGTTGAAATTCAATGATTAGACTATTTTAAAAAACCTGCCCTGGTGGGCACGACAGGGTGGTAGGAAACCCGCCACTCAAGGGGTTAAATGAATAAGTTCCACAATATATTATAGATGACCAAAATGATGCCATTAAAAAATCCGTGTCTCGCGACAAACACGCCCTCATACGGCTCGTCCGACGGAAAAATACACAAGTTGTGGCTCCTGGAATGCGATTATGGAAAAAAATTGAAAAATTAGGGTGTTAAACCCTGGTTTTATTAACCCTACATCCCACATACAAGTGCATTAATACATGAGCTGGTTATGGCATCTGTGGTCCTGCTGCAGGCCCTCTGATCTGTGCTATTGCCTGTCCCTGTGTGTACAGAGCAGGACCTGCACCCCGGGGGGTGGGAGTGATCCCCAGTGTTATATGCTGGAGGGCACTGGACAGGAGAGCAAGGAGGACGGTGCAGATGATCGACCAGCGCACTGCTTGATCATTAGGGCAGTGGTCAGGGGTGTCTGGATCTATCAGACCCCCCTGCCTCTGGACAGTGAGGCACAGATGACTTTCAGTTTACTGGACCGAGTTGCTATGAAAAAATCTGTGGCAGCAACATGAAATTCTGATGCCGATTTTCATTGAAGTTCATGCTGGAAATATCTGGCCTGGATTCAGCCTGTGTGAATACAGACGGCCTGTTAGACTTTGGGGGGGGGGGGGGGGGGTTACTGAGCCCACTTTCACTAAGCCACGCCCACCTTTCAGAAAAGGAAAAAAATTCTAAATGTTTTGCCCAAAACAGACACACAACAAAACTTTAAACTTTTTTCTTTCTTATAGAATTCTGGCCAAATGCCCTAATAGATTCCCCCTTTGTGTTTCATTTCCTGAACATTTTCAAGACCTCTGCTTGCTGTCAGTTAAAGAGAACCTTGTCCTTTACGTCCAGAGTCATAGGTGGCCATGTAGGGCGGGTGGAGGTTTCAGACACAGTCAGGTTTCGGCACCACCTTTGTCATTGTGACTGGTCTTGGGATGTGATGATGTCTTCCGCTAACATTCCTCTCTGCTCCTCAGATGACCTCGCCAGCGACATGGAGGACGTGGATTTTGCAGATGAACCAGAAGATGGAGAAATGGGCGATGAGGAATGGGAGACGGAAGATGAAGGCGTGGAGGAGGGAGCTGACCCGCACGACGACAGCGAGCTGACGTACTCCAACCACACCGGTACGTGCCGGGACCGCTTTACACCCTCCCAGCCGCCTCCTTGCTGACAGTTTCCTCCAGTCCCAGCTTTGTGGAAGTACAAGTTCTGCATCTTTCTAATCCTCTGTTTTCAAGATCATTGCTTGCTGTCAGTGAATGAGCTGGTGGAGCGGTGCTGTTTACATCCAGAATGCACAGGCCTCTTTTATCAAAGCGGTCTTCTCACGCGGCCGAGCTTTCCACGGGATTCCGTCCATGTCTGAAATGGCGAGAGCCCCGCGGAAAGATGGAACTCAAACAGGTTATCATACAAGTGATTTTTCAGTCAGACTGATGGTCCGAATCTCGTGGAAGGAGGTGATGCGGCTCGCGCCAAGAACCTCGGGGTGCAACTCGCTCTGCGCCGCATGAATACGGCCTGAGGGTTCGTTCATACGGGCGGACGCAATGTCGGTCGGGGAAACAGTAGCTGATCTCGCTGTGTGTTGTGCGCGTTGCCTGCGTATTTATCGCTGTTCTGCGTATCATCTGTTTTTTACACGCACAAGAAGGCCAATTGATGTCCCTGTCTCCTGGCTACATGCTAGAAAACGCAGCACACGCATGTAACATCCGTGTTTGCTGGTTTTCGTAAGCTCTCATAGACTTTAATGTATCCATCAGATTTCTGCGTTTGGCCAGTAAAAAATATGGACAGAACACGGACAGAAAATGCGCTGGTATGAATGGGCCCTCGCAGTAAGATGTCCTTGTTGCCCCGAGCAACCAATCACAGAGCAGCTTGCATTTTACCACAGTAGGTTAAGAAATGAACGCTGAGCTCTGATTGGTTGCTAGGGGCAACAAGGCAGATTTACTGCTAGACCGTTTTGATAAGCGAGACCGGTATGATGTCTCACAGCTGAGGGTTTGCTGCAAATACCGCAGGTCTAGACAATCCTTTGTGACACACCTACAGTAAACCGCTCCCCTGTCCTGGTAGTTTGTGTGTCATCTGGGAGTCGATATCCCCAAGTGTTCATATCCAGTATTACACGGCTGGTTGTCCAGGGAGGTAAACACCTAAGGCCGCTCTCACACCAACGGGAGCCGGCAGCGGAATCCGGCCCTGACTGCGTCCGGCCCCCCCGCGTACCTGAGTTATCTTTACTGCGGATGACCACGGACCCTCGCTGTCGGTCATGCGAAGTAGAGATTTTTGTAAATACTTGTATATCCCGCGCCGTCGCTAGGTGATGATGCGGGTCCCCGCAGCCCATCCGCTAGGTCGGACAGCTTCTATTGACATCGATGGAAGCCGTCCACGCGGAATCGGCACAAGAAGAGAACATGCTGCGATTTTATTTCCGCTTGTGGAAATCGCAACCTCCATCCGCTCTGAGCAGATATGCGAATGTTCTATCTTTTATAATGAGTGTGGAACACCGCGGAGATCGGCCCTTACTTGGGCCTGCGGTGCCGAGACCTTCACTTCTGACCCCAACGCTGGGTCATATGGTGTGGCCCCTCTCTGTGCCCATCACATTGTGACGGGGGGAACGGCTGTCTCATTTTAATAATGGAGCAGCCCCCTTCCCAGTCTCTGTTGGCCGGGCACAAAGGGGTCTACAGCATGTGAGGCGGGCCGGAGTGGGGGTCCCGGTAAGTCCAGGTAAGGATTCCCCCTCTCCGGATGACCCTTCTGATATGTCTGCCGGCTGTCTCCACTTTTCTCCCATCAGATTCTGTATTTTGCGTCAGTCTGGACCCCAAGGACAGCAATCTGGCGGTGACGGGGGGAGAAGACGACAAGGCCTGCGTGTGGAGAATAAGCGACGGAGAGACGCTGTTTGAGTGCACCGGTGAGTGGGGTGTATGGCGGACTCTTACAACGGGGGAAGCTTACTTGGGCATTTCCTGCGCCGGGTTCAGTAGCATATCCCGGCAAAAGCGCAAACTTCCTCATGTACTCCACGCCTTCCCGTCTCCTCTGGGTATCTGCACAGAAGGCCGCATGCACACAGCCATGTTGGATCTTGCAGCCGTAGACATTAGAGTTATGGCGTATGCATTACTGGGTTAATCTGTAGAATCCTGTGTTGTGCCACATATAGTATACAGTCTGTTAACGGTTTCAGGTCACAAGGACTCTGTCGCCTGTACTGCGTTCAGTCATGACTCCACCATGGTGGCTACAGGTGACATGAGCGGTCTCATCAAGGTGTGGAAGGTGGAGGACGCACAGGAGATCTGGTCGTTTGAAGTGGCTGATCTAGAGGTAAGAGATTATTGTACATAGGGGGCAGTATTATAGTAGGTACATACTTGTACATAGGGGGCAGTATTATAGTAGTTATATTCTTGTACATAGGGAGCAGTATTATAGTAGTTATATTCTTGTACATAGAGGGCGGTATTATAGTAGTTATATACTTGTACATAGGGGGGCAGTATTAAAGTAGTTATATTCTTGTACATAGGGGGCAGTATTATAGTAGTTATATTCTAGTACATAGGAGCAGTATTATAGTAGTTATATTCTTGTACATAGGGGGCAGTATTATAGTAGTTATATTATTGTATATAGGAGCAGTATTATAGTAGTTATATTCTTGTACATAGGGGGCAGTATTATAGTAGTTATATTCTTGTACATAGAGGGCAGTTTTATAGTAGTTATATTCTTGTACATAGGGGGCAGTATTATAGTAGTTATATTCTTGTACATAGGGGGCAGTATTATAGTAGTTATATTCTTGTACATAGTGGGTAGTATTATAGTAGTTATATTCTTGTACATAGGAGGCAATATTATAGTAGTTATATTCTTGTACATAGGAGGCAGTATTATAGTAGTTATATACTTGTACATAGGGGGCGGTATTATAGTAGTTATATTCTTGTACTTAGGGGGTGGTATTACAGGAGTTATATCCTTGATGCCCGTGTGGCTTCAATAAAGAGGAAATTCCTTTAATTCTATGCATTGACATATTTGGGTACTCTGCTTTGCGGCTCCAACACATCATTTCCTGCTGGAGTTCTATTCTTGTATGTGGGGTGGCAGTATTATAGGAGTTGTATTCTTGTATGTGGGGTGGCAGTATTATAGGAGTTGTATTCTTGTATGTTTGCTTACTTGCAGTGGTTGGAGTGGCATCCTTGTGCCCATGTGTTGCTTTGTGGGACAGCAGATGGCAATACCTGGATGTGGAAAATACCCAGTGGGGAGTGTAAAACTTTCCAAGGACCCAACTGCCCGGCTACCTGTGGACAGTTCTTACCAGATGGTGGGTATAACTTGATGTTTCTTAGGCTAATTATCATAGTTTTCTATAAATGTTTTTTCTTCTGTGTTTATATATTTTATGTGTTGCAATAGTTCATCTCTGCAGCTCAGATTCACCTTCATGTATCAGATCTTTTAACTCTTTGTTTTTGTGATAAAGGCAAGAAAGCGGTTGTTGGCTATGAAGATGGAAGTGTGCGGATTTGGGACCTCAAGCAGGGGAGCACTCTGCATGTCCTGAAGGGTAAATATGATACATCGCTGTACTGCAGCACTCCTAGTGGACTTTTGGTGAATTACAACATTAAACTGGAACTCCTGTCTAGTTTTCTTGTTTAACCTCATGCATAACTTCGTAGATAGAACTTTCTATTAGATATCCGATGCTGCGGCTTTATTTCTTCCTCTTGCTGATTGCAGTGTTGATGGCTGATCACCATTTGTCTTCCTCTGTGGCTTGCTCTCTAGGTACTGATGCTCATTCTGGACCTTTAACGTGTGTGTCCTCTAATGCCGACGGCAGCCTGATTCTCACCGGTTCTGTAGATTGCGACACAAAAATGGTGAACGTGGTCACTGGGAAGGTAAGGATTTCCCTCTGTCAGCTCGGTGTAGTGTAACCGTAGAAGTATTAAAAGGCAATTTTGGTAAAACCCCTTTAATTACCTGTTCATAGAGTAGGTGATAAGTCTGATCACTGCTGGGTGGGTGCAGCGAGCTCACAGTGATGGAAAAAGGGGGCAAAGGATTCCCATTCTCGGGATTGGTGGGGGTTGCAGCAATGAGACCCCCACCGATCAGACTTTTGTCACCTTTCCTGTGGAGAGGTGATATAAGTTGATTTTGGGAGGAACCCTTTCAAGGGGTTGTGCCAATATGCACAACTTCTTTCAAAACGCTGGGCTTGGGGTGAATGGTACCCCCCCTCCCTCTCACACCCAGCTGATACTGCTGAAGAAGGCTTACTGTCAGCAAGCTACTACAGGGGAAATCTAGTACTACAGTATGGTCATTCCCATGGACGACTGTCCTGTAATTACAAGGGCTGCGTATGGTCAACCCAGATGTGAGTCTCACACAGCAGCTCTCCATTATAGCCGTAGAAGAGGGGGGGGGGGGGGGGGGGGACCAAGCAGGGACCCCTACTTATAACCTTGATATGCCCTAACAGCTCATATGAACAGGGGATGCCATCTTCACTCCTGCAGCATAATGAGCGCATTGTGTGAACAAAGACTTAAAGGGTCACTAAACTTAGAAAACTCCTGACATGTCAGAAGTTTTGACCAGCGGGGCTTTGAGTCCTCAGACCTCTACTGATCGTAAAACTAAGCGGCGAACGTACTATATCGAGCGCTATGATTGGTGAGCGATAGACTCGATCAGACACCGCTTCAGATGAGCTCTTCTTCTACCCCTTCGTTTTAGTGATCGATGAGTGGGTCTCAGAACCAGGACCACCGATAAAAGCTCCTAACACCTCAAAAGTTTTCTAAAAGTTTAGTTACACATTAAAAAGGCTCCCTGCCTCTCCTGACACGTCTGTTTTACTTGTATTCTTCATGAAACGACTATTTTGCCTCTTTTTCCGTATAACTCTATTATATTGTGCCGTTCCTCTGTTGCTCCTCTTGAACATTTTGAGTAATATGACAACTAGGTGTTACCGTTCTCCTTGTTGTGTTCCTACACTGCCGCCACTAATTGGATAATGTCACATTCTGTAGGTAACGCCCAGATGTCAATGTATTCATACATTTCTAGGAGATCTAAGTGCAGATGATCCAAAATCGTTATTTTTTGAAGAATACAGATCTTGTATATAAAACAAAAAATCTGTTTGTGTCCTACACACATCCACAGTTTTGGTCCAACTTAAGTGAAATTTTGCATGATTGTTCTTTAGCCCCCGGCGACAAATACTGGCAGAATTAAAAATCGAAAACTCACTGACTTCCCCTGTAATTTTAGTTGCCAATAGCAACCAATCACAGCGCAGCTTTCATTTTTTTTTTATACTGCGGAGGAAAACTGAAAGCTGCTCTGTGATTCCAGGACTCCTATTCATTACATCGCTGTGTAACACGTGGGTATATCGCCTAGTCTGTACTAAGGCAGACCTTTCAAGAGAAGTGACGGGTCCTCCTAAAAAAAAGATTGTCTTATGAACACCCATTCTGTATCTAGTGCTTCTGCGTTAGAGGGGCTCCTCCCCTGGCGGACCTGATCCGGCCGTAGATTGCATTGGTTCATGGAAGTGGTGAAATGTCTGACCCGTCTTGGTTTCCATTATGGAGAATGGCTAATCATTGGGGGTTGTTTTAAATTTGTTAAGAATCCCCCCAACCGATCTCTCGGGGTCCGCTGCTGGGGCTCCTGTGATGTATGTATTAATAGTCTGTTACTCCATGTTTGTAGGTGGTTGGTGTCTTCCGGACAGAAAGTAATGTATCCAAAGCCTCTAAACGTGAAGAAGGTGAAGCGGAGACCAATTCGGTCGAAACTGTTGGATTCTGCAGCGCGTAAGTGACTAGCGGCCTGAGAGGATAAAGGGCTTCTGGTAGACGCTAAGGCTGGGTTCACACGGGGCGTATTCCCGGCGGAAATCCCGCGGTTTGGACGCAGCAAAAACCGCGAGATTTCCGCCGAGAGAACCGCCGCGGAAAAATCCGCGGCGGCTTTGAAGCGGCCCGGCCGCTCGCTTTTTCGCTGCGGCTGGCGCTCCCACAGAGGAGAGAGCGGCCGCGGCGGAAAGAAAAGATAAATAGACATGCTGCATATTCTGAAACCGCTGTAATAAAGTTCCATTAACCGCTCCTTAGATGATGGGAAATGTCTTCAGTGTTTAGTAAGGAAAGCCTTTGTTACCTGTATGCAGCTGGGGAGAGAAGTCCGGTGTGTTGTGGGGCCGACCATGTTACCTGCACCTCAAAAGCATCTCCAGAATCTGCCCTTTCCTTAGTGTTGCCCTCATCCATTCTCGTCCTGACTCCTGTAACTTTCTACTGAACGCTCTTTTCACTAAACTATCGCCTCTCCAATCTATACTGAGCGCAGCAGCCAGGCTCCTCTTTCTGTCCTATACAGATGCCTGCGTCGGGGGGGGGGGCTGCCCTCGTTGCCTGGGGGGGGGGGGGGCTGCCCTCGTTGCCTGGGGGGGGGGGGGGGCTGCCCTCGTTGCCTGGGGGAAGGGGGTGGGGGGGGCTGCCCTCGTTGCCTGGGGGAAGGGGGTGGGGGGGGGCTGCCCTCGTTGCCTGGGGGAAGGGGGGGGGCTGCCCTCGTCTGACCATCATACAGAACAAGCGCTGCTACATCTTGAGTCCTCCTGTTTTCTCATAGATTGTAAGCTCTTGCGCCCCCCTCCCTTATTTCCTCATAGATTGTAAACTCTTGTGCCCCCCCCCATCTTTATTTCCTCATAGATTGTAAGCTCTTGTGCCCCCCTTTTGTTGGTTTAATACTGTATATAATGTCTGTGTACTTCGCTTCGGCATATGTTGGGGCTATAGAAATTAAGGTGATCATTAGAGCGCTGCTTACAGATAACTAAGGGGTGTTTTTACTAAACTTCAGAATGCAGTCGGTGAAGTTATTTCCGGGAGTTCCCGTTTTGCTTGTCTTGGTACATCTTGCATTCCGTCGCCTGAACTTTTTTCTGTTCTTACTATGATCACCATAAAATTCCGTTAATCTGACACCCCTCCTTTTAGTTAATCCTGATAGTCTGGCATGTAACACAGTTTGTCCTATGCTGGATTATCACCTCTGATATCTGTGGTAGGTTTCCTTTCCTGCAAGCTCCTGATGCTCTCCTGTCTTTGCAGGCTGCCTCTGGCCGCAGTCGGTTACCTGGATGGAACTCTGGCAGTTTATGACATCTCAACACAGACTCTGCGACACCGGTGTCAGCACGAAGTGAGTGACCTCTGACTACACCTCCTGGACCCTTCAGGCCTGGAGAAACAAAGATGGCCCCAGACTACCTGATGCACACTGTGCATTAGAATGCATTGGTTGTCTAAGACACTAGTGCTGCTCTGATTGGCCAGCGTTACTCATGTGAGCAGCACTGGCCAATCAGTAAAACCTAACCTAATGATGCATGCTAATACACAGTGTGCATCAGGTAGTCAGAGAAGTAGTGCCGCCATCTTTGTTTGTCAAGGACTGGAGGGTCGCTTTAAGGGCTGATGAGTATGGGCACCACTGTAGGGGGTCCAGCGATTCTAGATTCACCGGAGTTTTTGATGCTTGTAGTCGCCCTTTTGGAAACTGCAGCACTATAAATGTTGGTTTGTGCCGTGGGATTGCCGTCCAAGGATGTAAATTGAATGCCCCCCAATAACAGCTGCGAATACAGGATTTTGTTACTCGCCATTAAATCCTTTTCTCGGATGTTCATTGGGGGACACAGCACCCACCCATTCGGGGACTCGGACGTTTCTCTGTTCTGAGCTACCCCCTTCACTTCTTCATTTTGTCAAAGATTGTTTCAAGTTATATACTCAGTTAGCATTTGGGCTTTTCCCACTCCTCCTGCTCGTGTACAAAGTGATTTAGCTGAGTGACTAGAGGAGGGGTATAGCTGATAGGAGGAGTTAACTCTCCCTTTGCTTCGTGTCGCCTCCTAGTGGCAGCAGCTAAACCCACAGAACATCCGAGAAAAGTAACAAAAAATCCTGTTTTTCTGATACAAAGCTCAAAATCCCCTTTACGGAAGTGATTTGAAGCGGCCACTAGAAGGAGCTCTCTGTTGTTAAGTTCATTGTATACGCAGTATGAAGGGAGCTCCCTCCAGTGGCGGCTGCAGGCATCCAGAACTTTGTTTTAAATGTATGTCTATGCAGGGGGTTTGGAGCTGTGTGGCATGATATAGCTGCATCTCTCAGGGGGTTATCCAGGCTGCGCTCACGTCGTTATTAAACCGAGAAACAAGTGGGGTATCCGATGACCACAAATATCCTCAAATGCCCAATCCTATAAGATGGCCACACAGCAAGAAAAACTGTATCATGCCATAGTATGAATAGAAATATCTTAATTGTAATTACTAACTAGTAAAAAGGACAAAGTCGTGATGGAACAAATCCCAAAGACGACCCTCGGTGCGCGATCCCATAGTCTCATCTCATGTCAGAAGGCAATGAATACAAATCGCACCCAAATGACGAAAATGAATATACAGAAAAAGCGCCAGTGCGAAGGAGATGCCAGCAGGAGATGACCAGAAACGCAGAACTAAAGTGCATGGGCAAGAATTCTAGTAAATGGACTTGACCCATGCAGAGGGAATCTGGGAAGCCCCACGCACATATCTGCACCAACCGTTCATAGACACAGGAAGCTGGGTGTATGTAGTTGAGAAATTGGCACAGTGCCGTGATCACCGTCGGGGTTATGACCTCGGAGTATGTGCCACCATTCACTTCCGGGAGTGCATCATGTGACCAGTCGTAACTACAGATGCTAGAAATGGAAACCAAAGTAATGCAGGCGAGTGCAGGGACCCCAGAGCATACATCAAAAACCATACTAATTTAACATTGCATGTCTACATCTGTGAAGGCATTACCTATACCCAATACATCTAGCATGTGTCAGTCGCGATGGCAGTGTGGCATGGTGGCGACAATGCAGAAACAGACCTGGTGGCTGCTATTTACCTGGACGCTGCATCCTGCTCTGCTATCTGGGAGTCATTCCTGTGAGAGGGTTTGGGGTGTGGCTCCTTCTGCGCTACCTATCAGCAGGTATGGAGGCCTTTATATTCCTACCCCTATCTTTCGCCCTTGCTGTTGATTCAGTTCAAATAAAGGAAATTGTTGGAGCAGGGTATAACCTCCGTCCTGGATGAAAGCTTTCCACATTTAGCTAGTTTTTGGTTGTTTTCCCTTTTTCTTAGTCTTTTCTCAGTTTCTTACATCCCTCCAGGTTACTCTTCGGGGAAAGTCAAGTCCTAGGTGAAGGCTGTGGGGCCGTCCTTACCAGGACGACTACCCCGTTTTTTAAGCACTGTTTAGAAAGGGACAGGCTTTTTCCATCTATTGTGCCTGGAGTGGTATGATCTATTTCTGCATAGTAAAGTGGGTGCTTTTTCTGCTTTGGTGTGAACGCCACCCTACGCCCGTGCTGGCGTGGCGCTCTTGTGCCGTGCAGACACGATACCATGATTTTTGAGGCTGCTCGACCTACAAGCCCTAGTTATGGGTAATTAAAAAGTCAGTTCAAATAGTGTTCAGGCAGCTAAAAATGCTCTTTTGGAGCAAACATTAATATAAGACCCTGTCTTATTTTCAGGGAAACTGGGTTATGAGTGCATTCCCTGCATCCATGTGAATAGGTCCAATATATCACATGTCTTCATATGGGGTATGATTTGTTTTCATTGCCTTCTGACACGGGATAAGACTATGGGATCGTGCACCGGGGGTCGTCTTTGGGATTTGTTTCATCATGACTTACTAGTTTGTAATTACAATAATTTTGCTCATTTTTTGGTGTTTTGGATGTTTTTGATGCTTCGTGTTCACGTCCTGTTTGGCCCACGTATCTGAATTATTTAGATTTCCTTGGGGTAAACGCATGGGTGGTGAAGCTGCGATGTCTCTCTGCGCCCTTCGTGGGTGGTCATGTGACCCGGGCCTTGCATAGAGCGATGATGGGTGGGGTGTAACGTCTGTCCCCTCTGTCCTCTAGTCCGGCATCGTGCAGCTTCTGTGGGAGGACAACTCGCCGGTGGTCTACACTTGCAGCTTGGATGGGGCTGTCAGGCTCTGGGACTCGCGATCAGGAAAGATGATCAGCGAATACTTCGGCCACACCGCCGAGATTCTGGACTTTGCACTTAACAAGTGAGTAATCGTCCCGGACAGAAGAGTCACCGGTAAAGGTTTATGTGAAGCCTGCGGATGTATGAAGAGGAAAGTACCAGAATGCACCTTTTATGAGCAGGGAGTGGTTTGTGTTGCATGAAATATGATGGCTGTTTCATATTTATTGACCACAAAACATTACATTGCAGACTGATGCAAAGAATAAGTAACGCAGCTCACTTTACAGCCTGCAGTAAAATTCAGTCTAGATCCTGATGATCGACCCGTGGGAAGCTGCAGTCGCACTTTGATCACAGCTTTTGTGCAGCCTAAAAAGGATAATTTTCAGCAGGACATAAAAACGATCCAGATAGGGATCATACCCGCGCCTCTGCCGCTCATGGCGTAAGAGCGGTGACGCTGGACACACGCAGGATCGGTTATGATCCCCGTTAGAGCGTCCGCGCGTCTCCAGCATTGGAGGACGGTTGAGATCGTGAACTCCAGGCTTGGCCGAGCTGACTTTTTTTTTTCTGTTTTCTTTTTTTTCGGGGATTCCTCCACCCTGCGCCCCCTGCTGAGTAGTAAATGATAGTTATTTTGCAGTGTTGGGCTGCATTCATACGAGCGTGAGTTTTGTGCGTTGCGAGGTGAACAGAACTCTCACGTGAATCTAATGATCTCCATCATTATTGTGATGAGCTGTATTCTCACGCGCTGCATGTCCTTCCTGTACTCTCGATGAGGTCTGGCGCACACAGGCGGATGTTTGCTCCGGAGCCGGTGTTCCGTGTCAGATTCCGCAGCCATAACCCTCCATAGCACACTATGGAAAGTGTTTTTTAAAAATTTTTTGTTTTTAAATTTCATGCACACGAATCGCAATTTCCACTCGCAGATGAAAAATCGCAGCATGCTTCATCTTACTGCGGTTCCCGCACACATGGCTTCCGTTGACATTGTGGATGGGACACGGAATCCGAGGGAAAGCAGGAGTTTAAAAAACCCCTGTACTGCGCTTGTGCTTCGGCCGCCAATTCCGCACACATCCACAGTACAGAAGACAAGGACAGGTACGCAGGGTCACCGCCGTGGGCACGGGCCGATTCCGTGTGGGATATCCCATGTGGAATCCGTGTGTGCCTGTGGACATGAGGCCTAAAGGGAACCAGTCCGCACGTTGACGTGTGCGCTTCAAAAGTTACCTTGTCCACCCTGCGCCAAACATACGGCTTTATTTTTCCAGCACCTCATGTAAATATCGGGCCGGACCAATTTGTGAAACCCTGTACCCCTCCCCCAATGCTACCCCCTACTCTGCAAGCGTTTGGACACATTCACCACATGATTACAGCCAAATGTTGCTCAAACGCTGTGATCTCGGAGCCCGACGCATACGTGGTACATCTGTCCTTGTGGGCGGATTACTGTCTTCCGACTGCACGCGCCGAGGTCACGGTGCTGGCGCCAGACTTTGGCCACCACTTTGATGGTATTTCCAGGTCACTTGCAGAGTGAGGGGCGATGTTTGGTCCGCTGGACAGTCTGTGAGACCCTGCGTCACGCCCCAATCACCCGGCATCAGAAAAATAAAAGCTGCCAGTTGCAGGTACGCTTGGCACAGGGTGGGCAACGAGAACTTCTGAAATACGAGTCGGCGGTGTCTAAACGGAGTTGGCGAATTAACAGGTGCAAAAAATGCTGACAGGTTCCCTTTAAAAAATAATAATAAACTTCTTTCTTTCTTTCTAATCTTTCACCATGACGCAGCAACAATGTATCTTCACCCTCTCCTCTGTTTCAGGGACGCCTCCATTGTGGTAACCGCCTCTGGGGATCACACGGCGAAAGTATTCTGCGTGCAGAGACCCGACCGCTAGGTGCATCGGATTCTCCGTCCGCTCCCCATAAGGAGCAGACCCCCTGCTGGGCGGCTGGAGCTGTTCTATACATGTTTGATAGGTGTGGATGTGTTGGAGTTCCCCGTATGTATGTGGATAGAACGCGGTTGTCTGCTCACATGAACTCATCTTTCACACTATCTATAAGAGTTTCTTTTGGGGTTGGGGAGGGAAAAATGTTAGCAGTTCTTAAAGTTACAGGCTATGACTTAAGGGCATCCACTACTGAGACGGTGGAAGCTCTCGGCCAGACGCGGCTGAGGGCATAATGTTTATAGCCCTTTATGAAGCGACAGGAGAAATATATGTATATTTTAGTAAAATTCCTTTAATCTGACT
Source organism: Eleutherodactylus coqui (assembly GCF_035609145.1). Taxonomy (NCBI): domain Eukaryota; kingdom Metazoa; phylum Chordata; class Amphibia; order Anura; family Eleutherodactylidae; genus Eleutherodactylus; species Eleutherodactylus coqui. The sequence continues at coordinate 18,221,467 of NC_089844.1, forward strand.
CTTATGGCGTTTAGGGTTCATTTCGAGTCAGGGCATGCAGGGACTTGTAGTTCTCAAGGGCTGGGCGCTTCCAGGAGAGTCCAATATAACACAAAGTGTCTGAATCCGATCACATTTCGTTTTTCGTGAAGCAAATCGGCGATGAAATAAACCTTCACAGCGCCATCTGTTGGAAGGTAGCGGCGCAGGAGTCACATGGTGCAGCATGGCCAGAATACGCAAGACCTACTAAAAGTTTGGATATTGACTCCTAGAGCAGCGAACTTCCAACGGGTGACACTGGAGGATTATTCTATCGCTCATTTGCATAGCTTTTTTCCCAAGGAGCATTGCATGGCCTATAAGACTCCTTACATCCTGTGATGCTCTCCTCAAGGAGAAACATTACCCCCTGCACTCTTGTTGAAGAAACTGTTCTTTCTTCTATCTGAGACTGAGATGCATAAACTAATGCCAAAGAGCATCCATCACGATCCTGCTGTGGGTCCCGCTATCATCTTTGAGTCTCTCTAAAATAAGTATAAGTCATGTAATATATATATTTAGATCAAGAGGGCGGCCATCACAATGGGTGGGACTTAAAGGGGTTGTGCAAAGATGCACAATGCCTTCCAGAAATCGGGGCTGGTGGGGAACGGTTGATCACCTGGTGTCCTGCTTTCAGCACCCCGGGCGACCAGTTGGTTTTGCCAGGGTATGCCTAGGCCAGCTACACATTTCCCAGACAGCGACCGCTGCAGGGGAAGTGTAGTATTACAGGACAGCTGCTCTTATGAATGGTCGTCCTGTAGTGCCAGGATGGGAGCGGCTCTTACTGATTGGCTCCCCTTTCTGGGATCCTTCTCTATGACGTTCATATACTCTAATAAGACATATGAACAGGGATTGGGATCTTTATGCAACCCTTTTTAAAGGGGCTGTCCACTGTCCAACTTATAGCTGTTTTGCTGCCAGAAGCAGACTGCTCCATACATTGTGCAGTGGCCAGAGTTGGTACTGCAGGCTCATTCACTGCAGTACCAACCTGGACCATTGAACAATCTACTGTGCTGTCTGCTTCCTGCAGTAAAACTGTTAGAAGTGGGGCAACTTCATAAAGTGCTAGTTTCAATCTTTTCCTAATTTTTTTAGGAAGTTAACTGGATTAATATGGGGATAATATATATATATATTTTGTAAACTGATGTACTCAAAGCACGACGACCGGGAGCGAGGCTGGATTTTTAACTTTTCCATATAAGGGCTCTTCACTCGCTTGCTGCTGCATTTCTAAGGCTTGGCATCTGAACCCAGAAAAATATATATATATATGTATGTATAATGTGCAAATCAGTATATCTTCAGGAACCGCTGTTGGAAATTGTGGTTTATTGACATCCTCTGAAAAAAAGTATAATGCCTAGATTATAATTTCAATGCCGCCTTATTGGGCAGAAATGTCGCATCACCGGCCTGATTTTATATATGTGCCCCAGTATATACTAGTACATAGCAGAGTAACCTGTTTACAATATAGTGGAGGCATCGGACGCCTTCTCCGAGCTCCGGGTTCTCTCTTGACTTGCCCCTTACCCCCCAAAAAGTTGGATGCTGGCGGGAAAAAACGTTAATAATTCCCAGTCATCACTGTTTTTCGGTTAAAAAAAAAAAAAATTTAAATTAGAAGTGAATGCCGACTTGTGATTGGCCTGACTGCTGGGGGGAATGGCCGCCTCTCCTGTCTGGGCAGCAGAAGCACTTACCTCAGCCATTCTAAGATGAACATTTCAGCCAGCGGTTGAGGCCACTTCTTCTGTTTTTCTCTATGGTTTCCACAGAGGGCTTCACTCCTCCGATTACGCCTGTGATCCCGTCGCAGAGCAACGAGCTCCACTGGTTATTTATACGACTTGTATTACTATGTGTGAACGTTGCTGTAGACTATTAAAGAGGAAGCTTTCTTACAACAGCCATTCGTCTTGTCTTTATTTTCGAATTTCTTTTGTTTGGTCATGGGTTTGGTGATGATGGGACTTTTTTTTTTTTTTTTAGATTTTTTTTTTTTTGTGGATTGCACCTTATTACAGTAGTGTATCTTACTGCAGCATCACTTATGGAAGATTGGCATGGAAAATGCCAGTCTTGGATAAATGTTCCCCAAAATGTATATATAAATCAGGCCCCTTGAATATCAACTATTTACTGTAATCAAAACCACTCCAAGCAATGTTATACGCTGATGAGCCAAAAGTCATGGGACAGGAACTAATAGTGTATAGCAGGGTTCCCCAACCACCGGACCGGGGCCGGGCCCTTAGGTGTTTAGCGCCAGTCCACGGCACCGCCGGGAACTTTTGTTCTAAACACAAGGCCCGCTGCCTCGTGTTATGTGGCCCGTGGCGTGCTGACGCCGCTCACCACTAAAGCGATTACCAGCAGGGGCACCGCAGCTCCCCGCTGGTAATCAAGCTGATCCCGGCGCACACTTACGTGTGCTGCCAGGCAGGGGGGGGGGGGGGGGATATATTATACTGCCCTATGTGTGTACTGCCAGGACATTCTAAATGTCATAATTAAATAAGTATGCACTAAACTCCAACCCCCTTTATAAACCCGCCCCATATAACCAAAGCAGTTTGGAGGGGTTACTAGTGGGGAACCACAGTGGGCAGTATGTAAAGGTTTACTAGTGGGGAACCCATAGGGGCACTATTGGAGGGGTTACTAGTGGGGTACTGCAAATGGATCTGGATAAATTGGGGACAGAAAAGTTGTAAATGAGGTTTAACACTGATAAATGTGCGGTTCTGCCGATGGGCAGGAAATCCATGTCACCATTACACACTAAATGGGAAACCACTGGGGAACACTGAGATGGAGAAGAACTTGGGGGTTTTAGTTAACTGGAGCAACCAGTGTCAGGCAGCTGCTGCCAAGGTAAATAGGATCATCGGGTGCATCAGAAGAGGTCTAGGGCCACATGACAAGAACATTGTTCTTCCTCTTTACAAGTCACTGGTCCGACCACACATGGAGTATTGTGGACAGTTTTGGCCACCGGTACTCAAGAAGGACATATCAGAGCTTGAGCGGGTACAAAGGTGGCAACTAACTTAATAAATGGAATGGGCGACTACAATACCCAGAGAGGGTATGAACATTGGGATTATTTAGTCAAGAAAAAAACATTTGAGGAGCGACCTAATAACTATGTATAGATATATCAGGGGATAGCAATCATTTATTTATACCCAGGACTGTAACAAGGGGGTATTGATGAATTGTCCCCGTTCTGTCCAGACTGTTAGGGGGTGTTGGGACCAGTGGATGTGTGAGGGCACAGAAGGTGACCGGGCTCAGGACGCCCCGACAGACCACCAGTAGAGAGGAGCGTCTGACCAGACTGTTAGGAGGTGTTGGGACCAGTGGATGGAGCACACAAGGTGACCGGGCTCAGGACGCCCCCTACAGACCACCAGTAGAGAGGAGCGTCTGACCAGACTGTTAGGAGGTGTTTGTACTAGTGGATGTGTGAGGGCACACAAGGTGACCGGGCTCAGGACCCCCGACAGACCACCAGTAGAGAGGAGCGTCTGACCAGACTGTTAGGAGGTGTTGGGACCAGTGGATGGGGGCACACAAGGTGACCGGGCTCAGGACGCCCCCTACAGACCACCAGTAGAGAGGAGCATCTGATCAGACTGTTAGGAGGTGTTGGGACCGGTGGATGTGTGAGGGTATACAAGGTGACCGAGCTCAGGATGCCCCCTACAGATCACCAGTAGAGAGCAGCGTATGACCAGACTGTTAGGAGGTGTTGGGACCAGTGGATGGGGGCACACAAGGTGACCGGGCTTAGGACGCCCCCTACAGACCACCAGTAGAGAGGAGCATCTGATCAGACTGTTAGGAGGTGTTGGGACCGGTGGATGTGTGAGGGCACACAAGGTGACCGGGCTCAGGACGCCCCCTACAGACCACCAGTAGAGAGGAGCATCTGATCGTCCAACAAGCACCAGCAGCTCCAACTGTTTCATTGTCCGCCATCCAGAGACAGGTGGCTAAACAACATTTGGTCTAGCGGCCCCGATTATATGTACGGCCTTTGACACTCACCGACGACTCTGTTTGCAGTGGTGTCATGAATGATGAAACTGGACGCTACGGAGGGGAATTGGGTTGTCTTCAGCGATGAATCCAGGTTTAGTTTGGGCGCTGACGACGGCCGTGTTTTTGTCTGGAGACCTCGGGGTGAGCGCCTCAATCCTTCCTTTGCGGTAGAGCGGCACACTGCCCCCTGCTGGTGTGATAATCTGAGGGGGTGGGGGCATCGCATACGGCAGTCAGTCACCCATAGTAGTGGTACGAGGGACAATGACAGCTCAGCGATATGTTCAGGACATCCTGCAGCCACATGTGTTCCTCTCATGGCGGCTTCCAGCAGGATAATGCTCGGCCGCACACACATGGGGGTCCCAGGAAGCCCCCACAACATTGTCACACCATGACTGCCCGGCCACCAGATTTATCACCAGTAGAACATGTATGGGAAATCTGGGATGCTGTTGACAGCCTACGAGTTTGCACAATTTAGAGGCTCGGTTTAAGCAAATTTGCTGCAGAATATCATACAGAACCTGCATGCCTCCATGCCTGCCCGTATCACATCTTGTATCCAAGCTAGAGGTGGTACAACAGGGTACTAGAGCCTCCATGCCCGCCTGTATCACATCTTGTATCCAAGCTAGGGGCGGTACAACAGGGTACTAGAGCCTCCATGCCCGCCTGTATCACATCTTGTATCCAAGCTAGAGGCGGTACAACAGGGTACTAGAGCCTCCATGCTCCCCTGTATCACATCTTGTATCCAAGCTAGAGGCAATACAACAGGGTACTGAAGCCTCCATGCCTGCCTGTATCACATCTTGTATCCAAGCTAGAGGTGATACAACAGGGTACTAGAGCCTCCATGCACCCCGTATCACATCGTGTATCCAAGTTAGAGGCGGTACAACAGGGTACTAGAGCCTCCATGCTCCCCTGTATCACATTTTGTATCCAAGCTAGAGGCGGTACAACAGGGTACTAGAGCCTCCATGCCCACCCGTATCACATCTTGTATCCAAGTTAGAGGCGGTACAACAGGGTACTAGAGCCTCCATGCCCATCCGTATCACATCTTGTATCCAAGCTAGAGGTGATACAACAGGGTACTAGAGCCTCCATGCACCCCGTATCACATCGTGTATCCAAGTTAGAGGCGGTACAACAGAGTACTAGAGCCTCCATGCTCCCCTGTATCACATTTTGTATCCAAGCTAGAGGCGGTACAACAGGGTACTAGAGCCTCCATGCCCACCCGTATCACATCTTGTATCCAAGTTAGAGGCGGTACAACAGGGTACTAGAGCCTCCATGCCCATCCGTATCACATCTTGTATCCAAGCTAGAGGCGGTACAACAGGGTACTAGAGCCTCCATGCCTGCCTGTATCACATCTTGTATCCAAGCTAGAGGCGGTACAACAGGGTACTAGAGCCTCCATGCCCACCCGTATCACATCTTGTATCCAAGCTAGAGGCGGTACAACAGGGTACTAGAGCCTCCATGCCCCCCGTATCACATCTTGTATCCAAGCTAGAGGCAGTACAACAGGGTACTAGAGCCTCCATGCCCCCCGTATCACATCTTGTATCCAAGCTAGAGGCAGTACAACAGGGTACTAGAGCCTCCATGCCCCCCGTATCACATCTTGTATCCAAGCTAGAGGCAGTACAACAGGGTACTAGAGCCTCCATGCCCCCCGTATCACATCTTGTATCCAAGCTAGAGGCAGTACAACAGGGTACTAGAGCCTCCATGTCTGCCAGTATCACATCTTGTATCCAAGCTAGAGGCGGTACAACAGGGTACTAGAGCCTCCATGCCCACCGTATCACATCTTGTATCCAAGCTAGAGGCGGTACAACAGGGTACTAGAGCCTCCATGCCCACCTGTATCACATCTTGTATCCAAGCTAGAGGCGGTACAACAGGGTACTAGAGCCTCCATGCCCCCCGTATCACATCTTGTATCCAAGCTAGAGGCAGTACAACAGGGTACTAGAGCCTCCATGCCCCCCGTATCACATCTTGTATCCAAGCTAGAGGCAGTACAACAGGGTACTAGAGCCTCCATGTCTGCCAGTATCACATCTTGTATCCAAGCTAGAGGCGGTACAACAGGGTACTAGAGCCTCCATGCCCACCTGTATCACATCTTGTATCCAAGCTAGAGGCGGTACAACAGGGTACTAGAGCCTCCATGCCCCCCGTATCACATCTTGTATCCAAGCTAGAGGCAGTACAACAGGGTACTAGAGCCTCCATGCCCCCCGTATCACATCTTGTATCCAAGCTAGAGGCAGTACAACAGGGTACTAGAGCCTCCATGTCTGCCAGTATCACATCTTGTATCCAAGCTAGAGGCGGTACAACAGGGTACTAGAGCCTCCATGCCTGCCTGTATCACATCTTGTATCCAAGCTAGAGGCGGTACAGCAGGGTACTAGAGCCTCCATCCTTCTCCTTATCACATCTTTTAAAACAAATATTTTATTAATTTTCACAGTGGAAATAAAGTCCATTATAAACAAGCATAGAGATTCCGATCCCTACAGATGGGCAGATCTGTCCACCAGATGGATAAACATGAGATGAATATTTCCATTATAACTATGTACCTAAAGGTGGGTCTATCATGTACCCAGTTGTGTCCAAGACACGAAAAATGTCTAGTTAGGGTTTTCATATTTATTCAGATCTCATATATGCATAACCACTTATAGGGGAGCCATAATGGCTATTTCCTATCAGTTGTGGCCATAAAGCTGATGAGAAATCACCATGCAAGAGTGTAACTCCTGTGGGAAACAGTAACATCTTATATCAAAGGTGGAGGCGTCCCAACAGGGCACTAGAGATTCCATGCCAGCCCGTATCACATCTTGTATCCAAGCTAGGGGCGGTACAACAGGGTACTAGAGCCTCCATGCCTGCCTGTATCACATCTTGTATCCAAGCTAGAGGCATCCCAACAGGGCACTAGAGATTCCATGCCTGCCCGTATCACATCTTGTATCCAAGCTAGAGGTGGTACAACAGGGCACTAGAGATTCCATGCCCGCCCGTATCACATCTTGTATCCAAGCTAGAGGCAGTACAACAGGGTACTAGAGCCTCCATGCCTGCCTGTATCACATCTTGTATCCAAGCTAGAGGTGGTACAACAGGGTACTAGAGCCTCCATGCCTGCCCGTATCACATCTTGTATCCAAGCTAGAGGCGGTACAACAGGGTACTAGAGCCTCCATGCCCCCCCGTATCACATCTTGTATCCAAGCTAGAGGTGGTACAACAGGGTACTAGAGCCTCCATGCCCCCCGTATCACATCCTGTATCCACGCTAGTCACCGGCCGATGATTATAGATCTAAGTGGGTTCCTAGGGGCCTAGGGTCTCATTTTAGAACATTATTTGTACGGGGCGCAGCCTTTTGGTCTCTGTATTACATTAAGGCCTCATTTGACATCCTTTTACTCTAATTAAAGAGGACACAAAAATAATTGAAAACCATCAATAGTGAAATCACGACGACAGAACAAAGTTTATGTAGACCCTGCAGGTTCCCTACCTCACATGCACTCTGTGGACAATCCCATAGACGTCCATTCAACTTAACAGTTTGTATATAGAAGACAAGAGAAAATCATTCCAGGCCATATACATTGTGCAGATGTTGGCAAAGTGTGATCTGTACCATAACCCCAGCGCTGCACGGCCCACCAAGCTGTTAGCCACCAAAAATGTAGGTGGGTATGGGTGACACTGACCCTCGCCTGGGTCGGCTCATCAGGCCTCACAACTCCACTACCGCACCCACTTGCCGTTGTAACGGTCGACCCATAGTTCCACCCAATCACAACTGTAGGCCTAAGCACTATTTATATGCCTCCAACCGCAGAGTCTTTGTCCTTAGGGAGACGCACGCATTTTACTTATCACAAGAAAATGGAAAATTCCTGCCAAAATATTAGCTCTGCGTGCTGAAAACCCTGAAAGAGCCAACTGAGATGGACCTTCAGGAGATTTCCGTTGGAAAAATAGTTGCTTTGCCACCGGCCTATCTGTCTAGTCCACCAGCTCATTTGCATACTTCACTGAGCAAGCGCTGTGATTGGCTGACACTGTAGCTTTATTGTTAGTGTAGCACCACCCACAAGGAGCTTTATTATGGGCATCTTGATGCAGCCATAGGTGGATTCCTCTCCCCTGATGTGTCTCCTTCTCAGTGACGTGGCCGCAGCCTATGATGGCGCCCTGACTAGAGGTAGAACAGAGACTCTGAAGTCGTACACTGATGAATATGCTGCATCTATGTGATCGGATTGTCCATGACAGAACACTCCATACCCACCTGTTACCTCCCGCCGTTCGCTCCAGTCTCTCTACACGCCATATCAGCATTGGTTGCATCGGTGGGTCCAGTACGAACATCACATGACCACCGCATCCTGCGATGGTCTGCAGCGGTCACATGCCGTACATATCAGCCTCATCTCTGCAGCCACTGCTAGGCTGTAGAAGTCACGGGGAGATGCAACAAGCTATGACACTGCAAAAAGCAAACACACGTGGCGCCTCCTAGTGCAGAAACCTCGGTAATGAAAATGGGAACGGCGTTAATAGGAATACTGCTCACCTGGGGGAGTCGTGGAGCTCGGGCAGAACTCTGGCAGACATGTCTGCTTCTATCACGTAGGAGGACGTCACAAAAACAACTACGGAAGGAAAAGTGGCGGACATTCTGGCGCTGCTGGCGTGAGATCCACTAATAGCGGGATGAGAGAAGAGATAACCATACTAGTAAAGACAGAAGACCCCAAGGTAAATATATATACTGTATATGCAGGTTAGACTGATCATCGGATCCAGTAGGCCTTAACCACGTCATGATTAGAGGTTTCCCAAAATTGTACCTTAAAAAAAATATATATATAAATTCTGCAAAAAACAAATTCCCAGGATTTTTGAAACACAAAGATGAAAATTTTCTCTGCTAAGTAACAATCTTGGCCTCATTCTTAACCCCTTAGTGACCTTAAGGACCAAGCAATTTTTGTCTTCGCATTGTAAAAGCCATAACTGTGACATAGCCACACGAGAGCTTGTTTTTGGGGGGAGATGAGTTGTGTATATATATATATATTTTTGTATTCTATCTATTGCTTGTGATTGTTTTATGTAAGGGGTTAAACTGCCAAGATCTGAGATTTCTCCTCTCCAGGCAGTTAGAGCAGGAGCCTGGCTGTCAGTAGTCGGCCAAGCCACTGCCTTAAGAAGATATATGTGCAGGTTTAAAGCCCATTAGTGAGGTCAGCAGAAAGGCGTATTGGGGGTCACTGAGGGGTTAAGTGTTTTTTTCTCTTCTGCAGGGAATTTAACTTTCTGCCAGATTTCTGCACAAATTTTTTGTACAGTGAAAAGTGACACAAGTTACTACTGTACTTTATAAACCGTATCAGTTGTTCACAGGTGTCAAGATCTCTGCTTCTCAACCCCCTACAGTCCGGCTTCCGACCACAACACTCGACAGAAACTGCCCTTACAAAGGTGTCAAACGACCTCCTGACAACCAAATCGAGGGCTGATTACTCCCTACTGATCCTCCATGATCTCTCTGCAGCATTCAACACTGTTGACCACAAACTCCTCCTCAGTATGCTTCGCTCTATCGGCCTAAAGGACACTGCTCTCTCCTGGTTCTCCTCCTACCTATCTGACTGCTCCTTCAGTGTCTCCTTTGCTGGCTCTACCTCCCCTCCTCTTCCCCTTGCTGTTGGGGTCTCCCAGGGCTGGGTCCTCGGCCCCTTCCCCTCCTCTTTCTCTTGCTGTTGGGATCCCCCAGGGCTCGGTCCTCGGCCCCCTCCTCTTCCCCTTGCTGTCAGGGTCCCCCAGGGCTGGGTCCTCGGCCCCTTCCCCTCCTCTTTCCCTTGCTGTTGGGGTCCCCCAGGGCTCGGTCCTCAGCCCCCTCCTCTTCCCCTTGCTGTCAGGTTCCCCCAGGGCTGGGTCCTCGGCCCCTTCCCCTCCTCTTCGCCCTTGCTGTTGGGATCCCCCAGGGCTCGGTTCTCGGCCCCCTCCCCTCCTCTTTCCCTTGCTGTTGGGGTCCCCCAGGGCTCGGTCCTCGGTCCCCTCCTCTTCCCCTTGCTGTTGGGGTCCCCCAGGGCTTGGTCCTTGGCCCAATCCTTTTCTCCATCTACACAGCCTCTATTGGACAAACCATCAGGAGTTTTGGCCTCCAACACCACCTCTACGCTGGCGACACCCAGCTATACACCTCTTCCCATGACATCTCTGCACCTTTACTCCAAAACATCACCGACTGTCTGTCCGCTGTCTCTAACACTATGTCCTCTCTCTACCTAAAACTAAATCTCCCTAAAACTGACCTCCTGGTGTTTCCGCCCAAATCATATTTGCCAACAATATACGGCGCGCATGTGTAGAGGGAGATCCCCGAGTACGTCACATGGAGCGCATCCGTTCTCGCGAGAAACAGAGCGTTCCATAGCGGCGCTTCAAGTCCTACTGCGCATGTCATTCCTTTGATGAGTACTGAGAATGCGTCCCAGAAGGTGTATCGGACATAGCAGGGTGTCATTGATTCAAAGATGAATGATAACGTAGTTACATTGGCCATCAATTGGTAAAACAAACGCAGCAGTTAATAGTGTGGTTGTCAAAACTATAGACAAAGATAAGTATGGGACAAGCATATAAATACACCTCATACAAAGTGTATGATCAATAGTAATACACAATCACGGGTCCTTTTACACTTCGTTACCATATATAGCAAGTAATGACCATAAATATACATATGGGCACTAATATAATGTAGTAGACATGATAATTAGTTAGTATAAAATGTCTATTGATTTGTATAAACCAAATGTATTATGCTATTGTAATGACTTTTAACTTTGTGGCGATTAATGGCCACACAATTTCATCATGGTAGCTGCTGGACAATGGCATGGTGAAAGATGTGTGATGTAATGTTAGCTGAGTATATATAAGTTGCACAAGCAGCCTCTAAGTGTTAAAGGTCATAGTGTTATATATATACCTGTATTCAATATTGAGTGTTTTCCCAGTCCCTCCCCATCCCCCACACAGAATCTTCTTCAACAAAGAGATATCTACTTTCAGTTTCAGGTTTGGCCACATGTTATTGAGACAAAGGCTCCTACTTGAGAGAGGTGGGGAGAGGGGGAGGTGGGGAATTCTATATAACCCAGCGAATAAGAATATATATATGTTACTGATGTAATCCGTTAAACGCCCATAAAGGGCAGGTGTTATGCTTTTCAACAAAAGGGCCTGTCTGGATGTTTCTCCCAGAAGAGCCATTTTGGACATGAGACTGATACCTTGTGTTTGACCTGGTCAGTGTGCGCATACTGCTTCTACACAATTAGGAAGCTACATAATACCCTGAAGCCTGCTGGAGAAAACCATAATCCAGCTCAATAATATTATATGCATAAGGGTAAATAGACAACCCATATTAATGACAATCACAAGATGGCACAGCAGAAAAAAAAGAAAAAAAAACATTTTCCAAGGTATAGATGCCATCTTAATATTTATTTTTAACCATAGTCATAATAAATTCAAATCTGCAATTTCGGCGCACATCATACAAACTGCAGTATATGCCATCAAAAATATAAATGTCGCCAGTGTAAAAATACAAAGTACAACAGCCGAAAGGATGGATCCACTTGCAGCGGAGAAAAAAGCACATAGACCTATGAGAGAAAGACAAAAAAAGGGAGTTAAAAACAACTTAAAACACAATGACAAAATCAAATATCCTGAAGTAAGCGGCGGACCACGTTACCTGCAACCAATACAGTAGAGTTCAAAGATGGGGGGAGTAATCATACTCTAGATTCAATCCCCTAGGGGTCATTGTGTCCAACTCATGGATCCAAAATAACTGTAAAATCCTATCACCCCCTCTTGGTGATGCCGCTACGTGGTCGATGACACGGAATTTCAGTTGGCAAATGGCGTGATTCATTTCTCCGAAATGCTTCGGTATCGGTAAGCTATTGTTTTTGGTGCTAATAGTGCTCTTGTGGTTGACAATTCGTGAGCGGACCTCCATTGTGGTTTCGCCCACGTATGCCAAACCACAAGGGCATGTTATCAGATAGATTACATAGCTCGAGGGACATGAAAATCGTCCCTTAAAGGGGTTGTCTCGTGAAATCAAGTGGGGTTCAGCACTTCTGTATGGCCATATTAATGCACTTTGTAATGTACATCGTGCATTAATTATGAGCCATACAGAAGTTATTCACTTACCTGCTCCGTTGCTAGCATCCCCGTCGCCATGGATCCGTCTAAATTCGCTGTCTTCCGGCGTTTTTAGACGCGCTTGCGCAGTCCGGTCTTCTCCCTGGTGAATGGGGCCGCTCGTGCCGGAGAGCTGGTCCTCGTAGCTCCGCCCCGTCACGTGTGCCGATTCCAGCCAATCAGGAGGCTGGAATCGGCAATGGACCGCACAGAGCCCACGGTGCACCATGGGAGAAGACCCGCGGTGCATCGTGGGTGAAGATCCCGGCGGCCATCTTGGTAAAGGAAGAAAGAAGTCGCCGCAGCGCGGGGATTCGGGTAAGTAATAAACTTTTTTTTTAACCCATCCCTTGGGTTTGTCTCGCGCCGAACGGGCGGCCTATTGAATAAAAAAAAAACCCGTTTCGGCGTGAGACAACCCCTTTAATTCTATATTTATTTCCACGTAATGGATGTTGGAAGTGGTCACCCTTCAAGAGGTTGCCGCAGCAAGAACACCCAGACAGGGGAAATTGCCATTCCTTACAGGTGTAAAGGTAGGTTGTATAGAACTACTCACAGTAGGAAAGAGAGATGTAACAAGCCTATTGCCAATATTAGGGCGCCTCCTAAAAGACACCAACGGGGCTGTCTTGAATTCCGGGACATTCGTATCACTATTGGCTAGTAATTGCCAATGCTTTCTAATGATTGCAGAAACCTTTCTACTATGGCAATTCTAAGTTGAACCAAAAGGTCCCCTGTGTCCTCTTCGGGGGTTTAGGTCTCAATAAATCATCCTGCGACAATGTTCTGACTTTAGTTTCAGCTTCATGTAGGAGAGTTTTGGGATATCCCCTCTTCAAAAATTTGTCACACATGCTAGTCAGTCTAGTGTCAATGAAATGATCCTGGGTCACTGGTCTGAGCCGTAGTAACTGACTCCATAAAAGGGAGTTCTGCATAGATTCTAGATGTAGGCCATCGTAGACCAATAAACTGTTACGGTCCGTTGGCCAATATAACGATACCAGTATAGGATTCTATCCGCATAGATGGAGGGATAGACAAACTCTTCCTCAAAATAGCGCATGTATGCATTGGCATAGGTAGGGGCCATATTCGAGCCCATTGCGGTCCCCTGTCGCTGCCGGTAGTACACCCCCTCGAACACAAAATAGTTGTTAGTGAGGATGTACTCCAGCAGCGAGAGGGCAAACCGCGAACAGGCCGCTGTATAGCTGTGGATGCCGGACGCCAGACCGCATCAGCCGGGTGGATGGATCGCTGCAGCTGAGGCATAATTATCTTCCGTTTCGCACACATCCTATGGCTGATTTGTAACACATGTATTAATTGTTCACTTATGTGTTAGTATGTTCTGATTGGCTCATGTCTGCTGCCTTGTTCTATTTAGTCTGTGTATTGACATTCACTGTTTAAGCTTGATAAAGACCAGATCGCTGGTCGAAACGGCGCTGCAATATTTTTCTGCTATGGGAAAATAAACACTTTTGATTTTCTATGCACCATCTGATGCTGCCATCTTATTTCTACTGCTGAAGTTTTGGGACTGGATCCACATCCTGGCGGCTGTTGCATCATAGGTTTGTCCCCCCCTTACTGGGCTATAAGTGCTGCTGGTGTGATATACGCTTCTCCACGTTGTTACCGAATGTTTCTTTCTTCGACTCGGATATCTTCTTGTTTGGAAAAGAACTTCCTCGTTTTTTGTATTTGTTGGTTTCTTCTGCGGTTAACCCTTGAAGGGTTACAGCTCGATGAGTCTCTTTCTGAGGTATAATCATCTGTATCCCTAGTTGAAAAAGTTACTCTGTTGAATTTTTTATACTTTTGTTTTTTTTTTAAATATGGGTTTATAACCTTTTTGTATGGGATTCCTCTTCCAATTGTATATTTCTTTAGATGCAGAATCTCTCTCAGCTCTTTCAAGTTTCTTTTTCTTTACTTACAATATTGCTTCTTCTTCTTTTTTAATAAGATTATCTTTCATTCTTTTATTTATTCTTGCAAATTCCTCTTCTTTTAAGGGTGCATTCCCACGAACGTATATCGGCTCAGTTTTCACGCCGAGCCGATATACATCGACCTCATCTGCAGGGGGGGGGGGGGGGGGAGGATGGAAGAGCCAGGAGCAGGAAGTGAGCTCCCGCCCCCTCTCTGCCTCCTCTGCCCTATTTGCAATGGGGAGAGGCTGGACGGGGCGGGGCTAATTCTCGCCACTTAGCCCCACCCCATCTCGCCTCCTTTCATTGCAAATAGTGCAGAGGGGCAGAGAGGAGGCAGAGAGGGGGCGGGAGCTCAGTTCCTGCTCCTGGCTCTTCCATCCTCCCCCCCCCCCCTCAGATGAGGACGACGTATATCGGCTCGGTGTGAAAACCGAGCTGATATACATTCGTGGGAATGCAGCCTAATGCTGTAACCAGTGTATTTTCTAAGATCTGTATATTATCTCTGATTTCTTTTATTTTCATCTCTTCTGTGTCTACAATTAGTTTCATTAATTGTAATGAACAATCAGTGAGGATACTTTCCCATTTGTTTTTAAAATCCTCAGAATATTCAAAACTTGGAATCTTCTATAAACGTAGACCTCTGGGGACCATGCGCAGCTCTATGGAACGTTTGGGACTGTGCGTGTCCCACCAGATTTTAAGTTCTCTTGTTCTCTCATTACTCGTACTACTGGGTGCAGCCTGATTAAATATCTGAGCCAGTTTCACTAGCCGCTCCTCATTCTCTGAATCCATACGCCAAATAGGGGTTTTTAAAGCCCTATCAGGAGGTTCATAGAAATAACTTCTTTTGTGTCTCTATTCAAGGCTTCTTGTGGCGGGCTTATTTGCTTAGTGGGCTTGGTGGGTGATAAGTAAATAACTTTAAATAGAAATGATCTCAGCTCATATGTCCACAGAAGCCCATTCATTAGTAGATCCTGATAAGATACTCAGGTTGGAGCCCACTCCATCAGTGGTTAGATGTACAAATAGCAGAATATTGGGAACACGGACCTGCAGTGAGAAATCTTCTTTATTAAATGACATAATCCGGTGCACGGAGTCCGCGTTCAGCTCAGCAGAGCCTTGTTCACCTCGTACAAAACGTCACTACCTGCTCATTTAAATATTAAAATCAATTAAAACCGGCTGATTATTAACCCTTTATAAATTGGTGACTAATTGCTGCTTTGTTCCCTTTAAAGCAGCAGTATTAATTCACTATGTAATTAATAGAAATATGCCAGAGAATAGAATATAATACAATTATTGGTAAATGATAAACCGTAGGATGGCATTGGGGCAAATCGCTTTAAACATGGACAAAATCTGGAAAAGTCGGTAGATCGGCATAGCAACTAAACGTAGAATAGTGCAAACCACCGTTTTCCCCAGAGCCATGGATGGATGTGAAAGCTGGACTGCGAGGGAAGCCAATAGAAGGAGGATTGATGCGTTTGAGCTGTGCTGCTGGCGAAAGCTGCTGTGTATACCCCGGATGGCGAGAGTAATAAATATAGGGGGGGGAGAGAATCATATCAGACCCGATATATCACTGGAGGGCGGGATGGCCAGACTCAGACTCATGGATTTTGGTCTTAAAATGCAAGCAGAGTCGCTAGAAAAATTTATAATGCTTGGACAGATCAGCGGCAAAAGACCCGACGCCAAAGAACATGATGGCCGATACTGTCAGAGCTGATACTGGCCTGGATATTACACAACTGAAAGAAGCAGTGCAAAACTAAACAACAAGAAGGGAGCTCGCCTTCAGGGTCGCCGAGAGCCGTGAACGACTAAATGGCTAACAACAACAATAATATCAGTTCTGGTCACTAGGTGTCGCTATATTTCCATTTCTTTGCATAGATGGACAATGTAACAATTCTGTATCAGTTCCATCGGTGATATACTCCGTATCAGCCAGATGGAGGCGGAACTAAACTCACATACTGGATACAATTCTTGTGGAAGCTAAATAAAATAGCCCTCTACCACATAAAATACTTAAACTGATGAAGGAGAAGTAAAAGATAATAAATATATATTTCATAAAAAAGCAACAGCAAGGACAATTTTTGGACTGCTAGACATCTTTACGCAGAGAAGAGATTTCACCCATTACCAGAGTCTGAGAGGGACACATTATTAGGATGTGAGAAGTTGGAGGGTCGTATCGATGAATTGTCCCCTACCGGCCATTCTGACCAGACTGTTAGGAGGTGTTGGGACCAGTGAATGGGGGCACACAAGGTGACCGGGGGGCTCAGGACCCCCTTGTAAGGAGAATTTATGTGTTTATCAAAGAGAAGATGATCCCAGATCTCGTGCAGAAGTCTGGGACCCAGGAGAAATACAAATCACACCAGCCTGTGCGGTATCAGATGATTTCTAATTTATTCTAAGGTGTTCGAAGCTTATGTACCATAAATGACATCATAGCAAAAGTACATACCTCCAAGATTAATAAGAATACATGATAGGCTAAAACAAAAATTATTAACATAAGTTACACCTTTTGAGGTGTTACTATAACATACAATGAGACCGTTATGTATTCAGTGCAAAGGAATGCAATGGAGGCAGTCTGGAGATTCTTATCTTGTCTGTCTACCCCATAATGGTATAGAAAAGGTTTCGTTTAACCCCTTCACTACTTATACTAGCAGCAGGCTATATCTTTCTAGTCTACAATCCAATAAAAGAACAATTAACTGATACATTGATCTACAATTTTCTTAACACCCCTATAGACCACCAGTAGAGATGAGCGTCTGACCAGACTGTTAGGAGGTGTTGGGACCAGTGGATGTATGAGGGCACACAAGGTGACCGGGCTCAAGACCCCCTACAGACCACCAGTAGAGAGGAGCGTCTGACCAGACTGTTAGGAGGTGTTGGGACCAGTGGATGAGGGCACACAAGGTGACCGTGCTCAGGACGCCCCCTACAGACCACCAGTAGAGAGGAATGTCTGACCAAACTGTTAGGAGGTGTTGGGACCAGCGGGTGTGGGAGGGTACACAAGGTGACCGGGCTCAGAGCCCCCGACAGACCACCAGTAGAGAGGAATGTCTGACCAGACTGTTAGGAGGTGCGAGGGCACAAAAGGTGACCGGGCTCAGGACGCCCCCTACAGACCACCAGGAGAGGGGACCATCTGACCAGACTGTTAGAAGGTGTTGGGAGCAGTGGATCTGTGAGGGCACACAAGGTGACCGGGCTCACGATGCTCCCTACAGATCACCAGTATGGAGGAGCATCTGACCAGACTGTTAGGGGGTGTTGGGACCAGTGGATGGGGCACACAAGGTGATCGGGCTCAGGACCCCCAACAGACCACCAGTAGAGAGGAGCATCTGACCAGACTGTTAGGAGGTGTTGAGACCAGTGGAGATGTGAGGGCACAAAAGGTGACCGGGCTCAGGACCCCCGACAGACCACCAGTAGAGAGCAGCATCTGACCAGAGTGTTAGGACCAGTGGATGAGGACACACAAGGTGACCGGGTTCAGGACCCCCCAACAGACCACTAGTAGAGAGGACCGTCTGACCAGACTGTTAGGAGGTGTTGGGACCAGTGGATATGTGAGGGTACACAAGGTGATTGGGCTCAGGACGCTCCCTACAGACCACCAGGAGAGAGGACCATCTGACCAGACTGTTAGGAGGTGTTGAGAGCAGTGGATCTGTGAGGGCAAACAATCTGTGAGGGCAAACAAGGTGACAGGGCTCAAGACACCCCCTACAGTCCACCAGTAGGAAGGAGCATCTGACCAGACTGTTAGGGGGTGTTGGGACCAGTGGATGGGGCACACAAGGTGACCGGGCTCAGGACCCCCTACAAACCACCAGTAGAGAGGAGTGTCTGACCAAACTGTGAGGAGGTGTTGGGACCAGTGGATGAAGACACACAAGGTGACCGGGCTCAGGACCCTCCAACAGACCACCAGTAGAGAAGAGCATCTGACCAGACTGTTAGGAGGTGTAGGGACTAGTGGATGTGTGAGAGCACAGAAGGTGACCGGGCTCAGGACCCCCTACAGACCACCAGTAGAGAGGACCGTCTGACCAGACTGTTAGGAGGTGTTGGGAGCAGTGGATCTGTTAGGGCACACAAGGTGACTGGGCTCAGGACGCCCCCTACAGACCACCAGTAGAGAGGAGCATCTGATCAGACTGTTAGGGGGTGTTGGGACCAGTGGATGGGGCACACAAGGTGACCAGGCTCAGGACCCCCCAACAGACCACCAGTAGAGAGGAGCATCTGACCAGACTGTTAGGGGGTGTTGGGACCAGTGGATGTGTGAGGACACACAAGGTGACCGGGTTCAGGACACCCCCTACAGACCACCAGTAGAGAGGAACATCTGACCAGACTGTTAGGAGGTGTAGGGACCAGTGGACGGGGGCACACAAGGTGACCGGGCTCAGGACCACCCTACAGGAAGGAGCTCTGACCACAGGAAGAGAAATATGATGTCATAGGCATCACAGAAACTTGGTGGGATGATACACATGATTGGAATACAAGGCTTGAAGGATACAACTTATTTATAAGAAACAGACCTAATAAAAGGGGAGGAGGTGTTGGATTGTATGTTAGGAGAACATTCATCTCCACAGAGATTCAAGCTTCAGACCATGAGAGTTCTCTAGAAACAGTTTGGGTAAGAATACAAGGAGAGAACAACAGAAAGGACACCATTGTGGGCATTTACTACAGGCCGCCTGGACAAGCAGAAGATATGGAGGAACTCTTTCTACCTCAGATGGCCAAGCTCTCAAACAAGCCAAACCTAATGATCATGGGAGATTTTACCGATCCAGACAATTGTTGGGAATCTCTCTCAGGTAAAAGTAATGGATCTATCAGATTCTTATCTGCTCTTGCTGACAACATTATCTTCCAAAAGGTTGAAGAGAAAACAAGGGGATCTGCTATCTTGGACCTAATTCTTGCCAACGGGGAGCGGGGGGGGGGGGGGGGGGAGGTTGTGAGAGTAAGGGTGGCTGGGACCTTAGGAGGCAGTGAGCATGATATCCTTGGATGTTGGATAAAAAGGGGAGGAAGACCTGAGAAGACTCAGACCTCAAGGTTGGATTTCAGAAAGGCTGATTTCAATGAACTCCGAAAGAGGAGAGGAAGAGTCCAATGGCTGGATGTACTTAAAGGGGTTGTCCCGCGCCGAAACGGGTTTTTTTTTTTTTCAATAGCCCCCTCGTTCGGCGCCAGACAAACCCGATGCAGGGGTTAAAAATAAAAACCGGAGAGTGCTTACCTGAATCCCCGCGCTCCGGTGACTTCTTACTTACCTGGTGAAGATGGCCGCCGGGATCTTCTCCCTCGGTGGACCGCAGCTCTTCTGTGCAGTCCATTGCCGATTCCAGCCTCCTGATTGGCTGGAATCGGCACGTGACGGGGCGGAGCTACGAGGAGCCGCTCTCCGGCACGAGCGGCCCCATTGAGAAAAGCAGAAGACCGGACTGCGCAAGCGTGTCTAATCGGGCGATTAGACGCTGAAAATTAGACGGCACCATGGAGACGGGGACGCCAGCAACGGAACAGGTAAGTGAATAACTTCTGTATGGCTCATAATTAATGCACGATGTACATTACAAAGTGCATTAATATGGCAATACAGAAGTGTATAGACCCACTTGCTTTCGCGGGACAACCCCTTTAAGGACAGAAATGTCCAAGAAGGTTGGGAAATATTGCAAAATGAGATTCTCAAAGCACAATTGTTAATCCCTAAAAGAAGGAATTATGGGAAGCATTTAACCCCTTCCCGCTCCAGGACGTACCGGTACGTCCTGGGAGCCTGGTACTTCCCGCAACAGGACGTATCGTTGTTACCGTACCGACCCGCAGAAAAAATTTTGTGTGTCATTTATGCTGCATGATTAACGCTGTAAAAAAAAAGAAAAAGAAATCTATGGCAGAATTGATGCGTTTTCTCTCCCTGTTATCTTAAAAAAAAATAAAAAATTTTTACGATATTGTCTATGTACCCAAAAGTGGCACCGATAAAAACTACAGCTCGCCACGCAAAAAACAAGCCCTTATACGGCCGCGTCCACGGAAAAATAAAAAAGTTATGGCCTTTGAAAAATGGAGATGGAAAAATACCAAAAAATCGCTTGGTCCTCAACGCCAAAATAGGCCATGTCATTAAGGGGTTAAAGAGACCAGGATGGATGAACACAGAACTTGTACACATGTTAAAAAGGAAGAAAAATGTGTTTATCAAATGGAAAGAGGGGGAAATATCTGAAGAAGAATATAATGGGGTCTGCAGAAACTGTAGGGCAAGTATCAGAGAAGCTAATTACATTTCTAAAAAAATGAACCCCGGAGGCCGATGAGGAGAGCGTGAGATGCGCTGCGCATCGCCGCAATATGCGGGTCCACAGGGCTGTAAAAGGCTGCACAGCATCTTGCCACACGCTCGTATGCGCACGGCCTTATTAACACAGTCTGCAGAAACTGTAGGGCAATTGTCAAAAGAGCTAAAGCTAATAATGAATTGAGGCTTGCAACAGAAGCCAAAAGCAATAAAAAAGGATCTGGAGGTATGTCAAAAGCAAAAGAAAAGTCAAAGATGCTATTGGATGCTTACAAGATGAAAATGGGGAATTTGTTAAGAATGATGCTGAGAAGGCTGAACTTTTGAATTCCTACTTTTGTATCTGTTTTCTCTCCGAAAGTAGATGAAACATCAACTGATCTTCCCTGTGCTATTGAGAGAATAAAAGAATGCAGAGAGATGGTGAGGGAACACTTAGCTAACTTAAATTAATTCAAGTCTCAAGGTTCAGATGAATTACATCCTAGGATACTAAAGGAAGCAGCGGAGGTAATTGCTGAACCACTCGCCATAATCTTTGAAAATTCCTGAAAAACAGAAGTCCCAGAAGATTCGAGAAGGGCAAATGGTGTCCCTATCTTCAAAAAAGGGAATAAGGTGGACCCAGGAAATTACAGGCCTGTGAGCCTGACTTCTAA
This sequence comes from Eleutherodactylus coqui, assembly GCF_035609145.1. Taxonomy (NCBI): domain Eukaryota; kingdom Metazoa; phylum Chordata; class Amphibia; order Anura; family Eleutherodactylidae; genus Eleutherodactylus; species Eleutherodactylus coqui. The sequence continues at coordinate 18,242,856 of NC_089844.1, forward strand.
TCCGGGAAAGATCTTTGAACAAATTATTAAACAGCATGCATGCAAGTACTTAGATAAGACTGGAGTAATTAACCAGAGCCAGCATGGGTTTGTAACAAGCAAGTCATGCCAGACGAATCTAATTTCCTTCTATGACAGAATCACCGACTGAGTTGATCAGGGGAATGCGGTGGATATAGTATATCTTGACTTTAGTAAATCATTTGACAAAGTATCTCACACCATACTTATTGAAAAAATGACCAAATATGGGATTGACAAGGCAAGTGCACATGTAAAACGCTCCCCGGCTGCTCCATCCTCCATGCTGGCCGCACTGTGAGCGATCCAGCCATACTCGCTCCTGTAACAGGACATAATCGAGCTTCACTGGGACATGTCTTCTCCCTACCTTTCTTCTGATTTTCTACTTCTATTCCATTTTATCACTATTTTTAAACCTATACGTTTTTCTATGCTCTGTAGCATGTCTTGCCCCAGCAATTACTGAAGAAGAGGTTTTTCCTCAAAGCGCCTTTTGTTCTGCTGGTTTTACTCCTCATATAATAAAATCTTCAGATCTTACCATCATCACCATTTTTTGGAGTTGTTGCGTCTTGAGACATTTTTCTTTCACTCCCACCTTGAATAGGTGTGGGCATTCCCAAGTGTTCCCTGAGGGAACGCCACTTCATCATCAATGTACCTACCGCTATCCCAGGACTTTTGGCACATCGGGTATATTGGCTTTTTCTTTTTATAATATCCTTGCAAAATAATTTAGTAATTTTCAGGGTTTTTTAAATTACGGATTCTTTATAAAGAGCTAGTCTGTTAACAAAAATACCTTTACACCGGGAGGCATACTAACCTGCATGTTGGTAATTTGTGGTTGGGTTTGTCTACAACCTGCTTGAACTAATGAAATGGAAAAAGAGGAGGTCTGAACCCCCTACAGACACTTGTGTAAAGCTTCCGCTACAATCCCTCATTTTAGAACAGGCTTATTATTTTATATGTATCTGGACTCTCTGTAAAAACAATCCACCCCTAGATGAAGTTGTCGTTTTGCTGTAAGACTCGGCATGTAGTTCCATCTCAGGCAGACCTGTAAATGATGGGAGTTGTGGTGATTAGATGAACGGTCTTGTCACTTGAGACCCTAAAAGTGTTTCCCCCCTTGGCCTATAAGTGGCTCTCGGAGGCTCCTTGTGTGTAGTGGCCTCTTCTTCAGCTTGTGTAGAGTGTATTTGTCATCTGATTTAACCCTTTTAGTGGCACGCCCAGAATATCTCCAGGGCTTGTTACACTGACCATGCAGTTAAACCCTAGAAGATTTTCGTGGACAGCTCTAGTGCTGAAATGCTGTCCAGGACACGCAGTTATTGTGCCACTGTACATGTTTGCCACTTCGAATTACCTCTGGAAAATCTCCGGGGCTTGCTGCGCTGACATGGTGATAATAAACCTGCCACTGAAGGTGTTAAGGCGTCTGGTTGCAAATTCTGCAGTCTGCAGGTCCAATATGTTTCTGGCCTAGATGAGTCTTCCCATCGATCGCTGCAGATCTCAGGTCTACAGTCAGTCAATTGCTATAATAGAAATAGGAGATTCTTCGTTTTTATGAAACTCAGCGTAATGGCGAGACCCACCACACTGCAAGCAGACCCTCATATTATATGTATGTTGGCTGAACAGATAACTCGGATCCTGAATATTTCTATGGCTTCTAGGAGGAGGTAATCTCTATCCTGGACCGGGGAGTCACCGGATCTTGTGTATCTGCAGTTTTCCACAGTGTTTGATATTGAGCTGCATAACAGGTTAGTCTATAAGATAAGATGCTTGGTCTGGGGAGAATGTGTGTAAGGGGGCAAGTAACTGGTCAGTGATAGAATGCAGAGGGGGGTTATAAATGGTCCATACTCTGATTGGGTTACCATTACTAGTGGGGTACCACAGAGGGCGGTACTAGAGGGGTCACTGTTACGAGTGGGATATTGCAGGGGGCAGTATTGGAGGGGTTACTAATGGGATACCACAGGTGTCAGTATATGAGTGTTGACCATTAGTATTGGTATTGGTTCAGAAGAATAAGTGCAACCGCAGCACACGCCAGAGTTATAAAAAGATGATACTCCGGTTTCCACAAAGAAAATATCTGTTGCAGAGGTAACAAGGAGAAATTTGCAAGAGCCCAGTATGGTCGGGATCCAAGACCAAAATCAGCTGAAGACATAAAGTGACCCGGCAGCAACTGACGGCTTTTTTTGCAAAATTTAGAAATAACTTTTATTCCTGTCTTGCTTTTATGGAGGAATAAAAGTTATTTCTTAATTTTTCAAAAAAAGCCATCAGTTGCTGCCTGGTCACTTTATGTCTTCACCATTAGTATTGGAGTACACAGGGCAGTATTAGATGGGTCAGCGTTACTAGTGCGATAGTGCTGGGGCAGTACTAGAAAAGGTCACCATTGCTAGTGGGGTACCACAGGTGCCAGTATTGGAGGGATCACCATTACTAGTAGGGTGCACAGGGCAGTATTGGACGTGTCACTGTTACTAGTGGGGTACCACATGGGGGCAGTATTAGAAGTGTCACCATTACTAATGGGTTATGCAGGGCAGTATTGGACGGGTCACTTACTAGTGGGTTACCACAGCTGTCAGTATTGAAGGGGTCACCGTTACTATTGGGGAAACACAGTGGGCAATATTTAAGGGTTTACTAGTGGCAAGCCCACAGGGGCACTATTGGAGGGGTTACTAGTGGGGAACCACAGTGGGCAGTATGTAAGGGTTTACTAGTGCGGAACCCACAGGGGCACTATTGGAGGAGTTACTAGTGGGGAACCACAGTGGGCAGTATGTAAGGGTTTACTAGTGGGGAACCCACAGGGGCACTATTGGAGGGGTTACTAGTGGGGAACCACAGTGGGCAGTATGTAAGGGTTTACTAGTGGGGAACCCACAGGGGCACTATTGGAGGGGTTACTAGTGGGGAACCCACAGGGGCACTATTGGAGGGGTTACTAGTGGGGAACCACAGTGGGCAGTATGTAAGGGTTTACTAATGGGGAACCCACAGGGGCACTATTGGAGGGGTTACTAGTAGGGAACCCACAGGGGCACTATTGGAGGGGTTACTAGTGGGGAACCACAGTGGGCAGTATGTAAGGGTTTACTAGTGGGGAACCCACAGGGGCACTATTGGAGGGGTTACTAGTGGGGAACCACAGTGGGCAGTATGTAAGGGTTTACTAGTGGGGAACCCACAGGGGCACTATTGGAGGGGTTACTAGTGGGGTACTGCAGGAGGCGGTTTTGCGTCCTATTTTTATTAATATATTTATAAATGACCCGGTAGAAGGATTGTGCAGTAAAATATCAATATTCGCAGATCATACAAAACTATGTAAAGTAATGAACACCAGAGAGGGCTGTATATGGGCTCATACAAATATGTATATAAGTACATATACATTTGTACACTGTTGCAAATGGATCTGGATAAATTGGGGACAGAAAAGTTGTAAATGAGGTTTAACACTGATAAATGTGCGGTTCTGCCGATGGGCAGGAAATACATGTCACCATTACACACTAAATGGGAAACCACTGGGGAACACTGAGATGGGGAAGAACTTGGGGGTTTTAGTTAACTGGAGCAACCAGTGTCAGGCAGCTGCTGCCAAGGTAAATAGGATCATCGGGTGCATCAGAAGAGGTCTAGGGCCACATGACAAGAACATTGTTCTTCCTCCTTACAAGTCACTGGTCCGACCACACATGGAGTATTGTGGACAGTTTTGGCCACCGGTACTCAAGAAGGACATATCAGAGCTTGAGCGGGTACAAAGGCGGCAACTAACTTAATAAATGGAAAGGGCGACTACAATACCCAGAGAGGGTATGAACATTGGGATTATTTAGTCAAGAAAAAAACATTTGAGGAGCGACCTAATAACTATGTATAGATATATCAGGGGATAGTAATCATTTATTTATACCCAGGACTGTAACAAAGGGGTATTGATGAATTGTCCCCGTTCTGTCCAGACTGTTAGGGGGTGTTGGGACCAGTGGATGTGTGAGGGCACAGAAGGTGACCGGGCTCAGGACCCCCTACAGACCACCAGTAGAGAGGAGCGTCTGACCAGACTGTTAGGAGGTGTTGGTACTAGTGGATGTGTGAGGGCACACAAGGTGACCGGGCTCAGGACGCCCCCTACAGACCACCAGTAGAGAGGAGCGTCTGACCAGACTGTTAGGAGTGAGAAGGATACATATATATTCTTGTAGGTAGAAAAGAAAACACTGGAATATATACATTTATATAGATATAGTTATGTGCCTTTCTTTTTATATGTATACTAACTTTATTCTCATATGTACTAACTCTATGAAAAAACTTAATACTTCGCCTTATACCAGATATTCCAAAGGCCTTGCCAGGCGAAGACAAAATGTATTTTAAACACAGCAAAGAAGAACCAGACACAAGGCCGTGTACTTGGCCGTTTTCCCAGAAGCGCCATATCTAGATGAAGACCGTTCAACTATGCATCTGAACTTTCACTGTCTCAGGCCGAAAATCCGGACTTTCGATATATGGTTATGCTGTGAATTTGAGCCAATGAGCCCATCACCCATTCCTAGTGATGAGACCAAAGGGTATAAGATCCCATGTAATCTGTAATAAAGTGCGCAGTCATGTCCCCGTGTGAGGAACTATACCAGACCTCTGTGTGGTGTTTTCTTCTTTACCGCCGGCAGCGGGGCAAGTGGGGTGGGCCTGATTGGTGCTGTACGCAAGAAATTTCCGTGACAGGAGGTGTTGGGACCAGTGGATGGGGGCACACAAGGTGACCAGGCTCAGGACCCCCTACAGACCACCAGTAGAGAGGAGCATCTGACCAGACTGTTGGGAGGTGTTGGGACCAGTGGATGGGGGCACACAAGGTGACCGGGCTCAGGACGCCCCCTACAGACCACCAGTAGAGAGGAGCATCTGATCAGACTGTTAGGAGGTGTTGGGACCGGTGGATGTGTGAGGGTACACAAGGTGACCGGGCTGAGGACACCCCCTACAGACCACCAGTAGAGAGGAGCATCTGATCGTCCAACAAGCACCAGCAGCTCCAACTGTTTCATTGTCCGCCATCCAGAGACAGGTAGCTAAACAACATTTGGTCTAGCGGCCCCGATTATATGTACAGCCTTTGACACTCACCGACGACTCTGTTTGCAGTGGTGTCATGAATGATGAAACTGGATGCTACGGAGGGGAATTGGGTTGTCTTCAGCGATGAATCCAGGTTTAGTTTGGGCGCTGACGACGGACGTGTTTGTGTCTGGAGACCTCGGGGTGAGCTCCTCAATCCTTCCTTTGCTGTAGAGCGGCACACTGCCCCCTGCTGGTGTCATAGTCTGGGGGGGTGGGGGCGGGGGCATCGCATACGACAGTCGGTCCCCCCTAGTAGTGGGACGAGGGACAATGACAGCTCAGCGATATGTTCAGGACATCCTGCAGCCACATGTGTTCCTCTCATGGCGGCTTCCAGCAGGATAATGCTCGGCCGCGCACACATGGGGGTCCCAGGAAGCCCCCACAACATTGTCACACCATGACTTCCCGGCCCCCAGATTTATCACCAGTAGAACATGTATGGGAAATCTGGGATGCTGTCGACAGCCTACAAGTTTGCACAATTTAGAGGCTCGGTTTAAGCAAATTTGCTGCAGAATATCATACAGAACCTGTATGCCTCCATGCCCGCCTGTATCACATCTTGTATCCAAGCTAGAGGCGGTACAACAGGGTACTAGAGCCTCCATGCCCGCCTGTATCACATCTTGTATCCAAGCTAGAGGCGGTACAACAGGGTACTAGAGCCTCCATGCCCACCCGTATCAAATCTTGTATACACGCTAGAGGCGATACAACAGGGTACTAGAGCCTCCATGCCCGCCTGTATCACATCTTGTATACACGCTAGAGGCGATACAACAGGGTACTAGAGCTACCATCCCCATCCACATCACATCCTGTATCCAAGTCAGGGAGTCTACAGCGTACTGCTTGCAAGTTTATATAGACCCTGCAGTTTCCCTACCACACATGCACTCGACAATCCCATAGATGTCCATTCACAGTTGAGGCGAGATTTGAACCCCCAAACCCAGCATTATGCTGACCACTATGCTCTTAGCACCCCCACACTAGAGCCTCCATGCCCGCGTGTATCATATCTTGTATCCAAGCTAGAGGTGGTACAACAGGGTACTAGAGCCTCCATGCCCATCCGTATCACATCTTGTATCCAAGCTAGAGGCAGCACAACAGGGTACTAGAGCCTCCATGCCCCCCGTATCACATCCTGTATCCACACTAGTCACCGGCCGATGATTATAGATCTAAGTGGGTTCCTAGGGGCCTAGGGTCTCATTTTAGAACATTATTTGTACGGGGCGCAGCCTTTTGGTCTCTGTATTAAATTAAGGCCTCATTTGACATCCTTTTACTATAATTAAAGAGGACACAAAAATAATTGAAAACCATCAATAGTGAAATCACGACGACAGAACAAAGTTTATGTAGACCCTGCAGGTTCCCTACCTCACATGCACTCTGTGGACAATCCCATAGACGTCCATTCAACTTAACAGTTTGTATATAGAAGACAAAAGAAAATCATTCCAGGCCATATACATTGTGCAGATGTTGGCAAAGTGTGATCTGTACCATAACCCCAGCGCTGCACGGCCCACCAAGCTGTTAGCCACCAAAAATGTAGGTGGGTATGGGTGACACTGACCCTCGCCTAGGTCGGCTCATCAGGCCTCACAACTCCACTACCGCACCCACTTGCCGTTGTGACGGTCGACCCATAGTTCCACCCAATCACAACTGTAGGCCTGAGCACTATTTATATGCCTCCAACCGCAGAGTCTTTGTCCTTAGGGAGACGCACGCATTTTACTTATCACAAGAAAATGGAAAATTCCTGCCAAAATATTAGCTCTGCGTGCTGAAAACCCTGAAAGAGCCAACTGAGATGGACCTTCAGGAGATTTCCGTTGGAAAAATAGTTGCTTTGCCACCGGCCTATCTGTCTATTCCATCAGCTCATTTGCATACGTCACTGAGCAAGCGCTGTGATTGGCTGATACTGTAGCTTTATTGTTAGTGTAGCACCACCCACAAGGAGTTTTATTATGGGCATCTTGATGCAGCCATAGGTGGATTCCTCTCCCCTGATGTGTCTCCTTCTCAGTGACGTGGCCGCAGCCTATGATGGCGCCCTGACTAGAGGTAGAACAGAGACTCTGAAGTCGTACACTGATGAATATGCTGCATCTATGTGATCGGATTGTCCATGACAGAACACTCCATACCCACCTGTTACCTCCCGCCGTTCGCTCCAGTCTCTCTACACGCCATATCAGCATTGGTTGCATCGGTGGGTCCAGTACGAACATCACATGACCACCGCATCCTGCGATGGTCTGCAGCGGTCACGTGCCGTACATATCAGCCTCATCTCTGCAGCCACTGCTAGGCTGTAGAAGTCACGGGGAGATGCAACAAGCTATGACACTGCAAAAAGCAAACACACGTGGCGCCTCCTAGTGCAGAAACCTCGGTAATGACAATGGGAACGGCGTTAATAGGAATACTGCTCACCTGGGGGAGTCGTGGAGCTCGGGCAGAACTCTGGCAGACATGTCTGCTTCTATCACGTAGGAGGACGTCACAAAAACAACTACGGAAGGAAAAGTGGCGGACATTCTGGCGCTGCTGGCGTGAGATCCACTAATAGCGGGATGAGAGAAGAGATAACCATACTAGTAAAGACAGAAGACCCCAAGGTAAATATATATATACTGTATATGCAGGTTAGACTGATCATCGGATCCAGTAGGCCTTAACCACGTCATGATTAGAGGTTTCCCAAAATTGTACCTTAAAAAAAAAAAAGATAAATTCTGCATAAAAACAAATTCCCAGGATTTTTGAAACACAAAGATGAAAAATTTCTCTGCTTAGTAACAATCTTGGCCTCATTCTTAACCCCTTAGTGAGGAGGAGGATACCCTGGCACACATGGCTGACTTCATGTTAGGATGCCTTTCTCGTGACCCTCACGTTGCACACATTCTGGCCACTACGGATTACTGGGTGTACACACTGCTCGACCCGCGGTATAAGGAGAACCTTCCCACTCTCATACCCGAAGAGGAAAGGGGTTCGAGAATGATGCTATACCACAGGACCCTGGCGGACAAGCTGATGGTAAAATTCCCATCCGACAGCGCTAGTGGCAGAAGGCGCAGTTCCGCGGCCCAGGTAGCAGGGGAGGTGCGGAGATCGAGCAGCATGTACATCCCAGGCAGGGGAACACTCTCTAAGGCCTTTGACAGCTTTATGGCTCCCCAGCAAGACTGTGTCACCGCTCCCCAGTCAAGGCTGAGTCGGCGGGAGCACTGTAAAAGGATGGTGAGGGAGTACGTAGCCGATCGCACAACCGTCCTCCGTGACGCCTCTGCCACCTACAACTACTGGGTGTCGAAGCTGGACACGTGGCCTGAACTCGCGCTGTATGCCCTGGAGGTGCTTGCTTGTCCTGCGGCTAGCGTCTTGTCAGAGAGGGTGTTTAGTGCAGCTGGGGGAATCATCACGGATAAGCGTACCCGCCTGTCAACCGACAGTGCCGACAGGCTAACACTCATCAAGATGAACAAAGCCTGGATTTCCCCAGACTTCTCTTCTCCACCAGCGGACAGCAGCGATACCTAAGCAATACGTAGGCTGCACCCGCGGATGGAAGCATCGTTCTCTATCACCATCCAAATCAGGGACATTTCTGCTTCATCAATCTGTGTATAATATTCCTCCTCCTCCTCCTGCTCCTCCTCCTGAAACCTCACGTAATCACGCTGAACGGGCAATTTTTCTTAGGCCCACAAGGCTCAGTCATCTAATTTTTGTAAACCATTTTTATACGTTTCAATGCTCATTAAAGCGTTGAAACTTTCACCTCAACCAATTTTTATTTTAACTGGGCTGCCTCCAGGCCTAGTTACCAATTAAGCCACATTAACCAAAGCGATTAATGGGTTTCACCTGCCCTCTTGGTTGGGCATGGGCAATTTTTCTGAGGTACATTAGTACTGTTGATACAGCAATTTTTTGGGGCCCTCGCCTACAGTGTAATCAAATTAATTTTTAGCCCACCTGCATTACAGCTGACGTTACATCAGCTGTGCTGGGCACTGCAATGGGATATTTTTATGTACCGCCGGTGGCTTCCTGGCACCCACCCATGCTGTGGGTCCACAGGGAGTTGTAACTACATGTGTCCACTTCTAAAGAACCCCAGTCTGACTGGGGCATGCAGTGTGGGCCGAAGCCCACCTGCATTTCATCTGACGTTAGCTCTGCTGTGCAGGGCACTGCAATGGGATACATTTATGTACAGCGGGTGGGTTTCAGGGAGCCACCCATGCTGTGGGTGCACACGGAATTCCCATTGCGGAGTTGGGGATTCCCAGTTGTACCTGCCTGTGACTATTTATAAAAAACCGCGGTCTGACTGGGGCATGCAGACACCTTGACAGAATGAATAGTGTGTGGCACATAGGTTCCCCATTGCTATGCCCACGTGTGCAGCTCCAGATGGAGGTGGCACAGGATTGGATTTCTCATTGCTTCTGTACAGCATTGTGGGCTATCGCCCCGCCCCTTTTAAAGAGGGTCGCTGCCTAGCCGTGCCAACCCTCTGCAGTGTGTGCCTGCGGTTCCTCTGGCAGACGCACTTATAAATAGACATGAGGGTGGCGTGGCATGAGGGCAGCTGAAGGCTGGGCAGGGACAGTTTGGTGTGCGCTGTGGACACTGGGTCGTGGGGGGGGGGGGTTGGTCAGCATGTAACCCAGGAGAAGTGGCAGCGGAGTGTCATGCAGGCAGTGATTGTGCTTTGTTGGAGGTAGTGTGGTGCTTAGCTAAGGTATCCATTGCTAATGAGGGCTTTTCAGAAGTAAAAGTTGTTGGGGGGGGGGGCCCACTTTTGCCGCTATTGTGGCTTAATAGTGGGACCTGGGAACTTGAGATGCAGCCCAACATGTAGCCCCTCGCCTGCCCTATCCGTTGCTGTGTCGTTCCCATCACTTTATTGAATTGCCGAGATTTTCACAAATGAAAACCTTAGCGAGCATCGGCGATATACAAAAATGCTCGGGTCGCCCATTGACTTCAATGGGGTTCCTTACTCGAAACGAACCCTCGAGCATCGCGAAAAGTTCGTCTCGAGTAACGAGCACCCGAGCATTTTGGTGCTCGCTCATCTCTAGAAATCACCATGCAAGAGTGTAACTCCTGTGGAAAACAGTAACAGCAATAACTATTAGGAACAACATTTTAAACCCGTATTACATCTTATATCAAAGGTGGAGGCGTCCCAACAGGGCACTAGAGCCTCCATGCCAGCCCGTATCACATCTTGTATCCAAGCTAGAGGCGGTACAACAGGGAACTAGAGATTCCATGCCAGCCCGTATCACATCTTGTATCCAAGCTAGAGCGGTACAACAGGGCACTAGAGCCTCCATGCCCCCCGTATCACATCTTGTATCCAAGCTAGAGGTGGTACAACAGGGTACTAGAGCCTCCATGCCCCCCGTATCACATCTTGTATCCAAGCTAGAGGTGGTACAACAGGGTACTAGAGCCTCCATGCCCACCTGCATCACATCTTGTATCCAAGCTAGAGGCGGTACAACAGGGCACTAGAGCCTCTATGCCCTCCGTATCACATCCTGTATCCACACTAGTCACCGGCCGATGATTATAGATCTAAGTGGGTTCCTAGGGGCCTAGGGTCTCATTTTAGAACATTATTTGTACGGGGCGCAGCCTTTTGGTCTCTGTATTAAATTAAGGCCTCATTTGACATCCTTTTACTCTAATTAAAGAGGACACAAAAATAATTGAAAACCATCAATAGTGAAATCACGACGACAGAACAAAGTTTATGTAGACCCTGCAGGTTCCCTACCTCACATGCACTCTGTGGACAATCCCATAGACGTCCATTCAACTTAACAGTTTGTATATAGAAAACGAGAGAAAATCATTCCAGGCCATATACATTGTGCAGATGTTGGCAAAGTGTGATCTGTACCAAAAAAAAAAAAAATTTTGTGAGCGCGTGTCAGCGGGTAAGCGTTTGCGCGAGAGCGGCAGCGTGTGAGTGGTTGCACAGAGGCAGCAGCGAGTGAGCGGTTGCAGCAGCGTGTGAGCAGTTGAGCGGTCGCAGCAGCGGGTGAGGGGTCGGAGCAGCGGGTGAGGGGTTGCAGCAGCGGGTCAGCGGTTGCAGCAGCGGTTGAAGCAGCGGGTGAGCGGAGTGTGAGCGGTTGCATCAGCGGGTCAGCGGTTGCAGCAGCGGGTCAGCGGTTATAGCAGGGCGTGAGCGGAGTGTGAGCGGTTGCAGCAGCGGGTCAGCGGTTGCAGCAGCGGGCCAGCGGTTGCAGCAGCGGGTCAGCGGTTGAGCGGTTGCAGCAGCACGTGAGCGGAGTGTGAACAAGTCTATCTCCACTACTTCCAAGTAAATTGTAGATCCCCATTAGGATGAGCTCCATGCCTGGCAATGTCATCCAGTGTGCTACTTGTCCAATGTATGCGGTCCTTGATCAGCCGATCGAGGGTGCATACTGTTGCGCAAGATGCATGCACATCGCACATTTAGAAGCCCAAATTCTGGATCTAAATGAGCAACTGGCAACACTGAGAGCCATTGACATCATGGAAAGGAGTTTGCTGCTCACTGAGCAGACACTCGCTGGGGTAGAGGCGGGGGCGGATGGTAGTACGGAAGAGCAGGGGGAGCAGGCAGTCAGCTGGGTGTCAGATAGAAGGAGGCGTAGAGGGAATAGATCCAGGGAGGCTGGTCCTGAACTGGCACAACCCAACATGTCTGCAACGTTGGCAGATGAGGGCGATGCCATTACAGAGCCAGCACCGCTGCAGCACGACATGCCCTCTGAACGCCAGGGGAATAACTGCTCCAGTGAGACGGGGACGGGGAGAGCAGGGCAGGCTAGACAGGTTCTAGTGGTGGGGGACTCAATTATTAGGGGGACAGAGAGGGCAATCTGCCATAAAGACCGGGATCATCGAACGGTGTGCTGTCTTCCTGGCGCTCGAGTTCGACACATCGCGGATCGGATTGACAGATTACTGGGAGGGGCTGGTGAGGATCCAGCGGTCATGGTGCACGTTGGCACCAATGAACGAGTTAGAGGTCAATGGAGGGTCCTCAAAAATGATTTCAGGGACCTAGGGTCCAAGCTCAGGGCAAGGACCTCCAGGGTAGTTTTCTCGGAAATACTACCTGTACCTAAGCCACACTAGAAAGGCAGCAGGATCTTAGGGAGGTAAACAAGTGGCTCCAGAGTTGGTGTAAGAAGGAGGGATTTGGGTTCCTGGAGAACTGGGCTGACTTTGCTGTCGGCTACAGGCTCTACCGTAGGGACGGGCTGCATCTTAATGGGGAGGGTGCAGCTGTGCTGGGGGATAAGATGGCTAGAAGGCTGGAGGAGTGTTTAAACTAGGGACTGGGGGGGAGGGTAAAATGAGAAATAGTGGGGTAGCCAGTGTAACTATAGATTCGGGTCCAAGCAAAGGGAATGGGGGTCGAACAGGGGGTGGGGTTAGTACAGTTAGAATTGATAGATCAGACATAAGTACGAATAGAAACAAAACAAATTTAAAAAACAAAAAAAATGATATAAATTGTATGACCACGAATGCAAGGAGTCTGATTGGTAAAGTGGGTGAGCTTGAAGCGAGAATGACTGATGAAAACTATGATATAGTCGGAATAACGGAAACATGGCTTGACGATAAGTGCGATTGGGCGGTGAATTTGCAGGGGTACAATCTCTTCAGAAAAGACCGAAGGAACCAGAAAGGGGGAGGGGTATGTCTGTACGTCAAATCGAACTTGAAGCCGAGGCTACGGGAGGATATAGGGGTAGGAGAAGAACAGGTGGAATCTCTGTGGGTTGAAATACAGGGAGGAAAAAATAACAAAATCCTGATAGGGGTCTTCTATAGACCACCAAAAGCAACAGAAGAAACTGAAAACTTACTACTAAGGCAGATAGAAGAGGTGTCAAACCGCAATGAAGTAATTATCATGGGGGACTTTAATTATCCAGATATAACATGGGAGAAGGAAACCTGCAAATCTCACAGGGGTGACAAATTCTTGAGAGTAATTAAAGACAATTACCTGAACCAACTTGTGCAGGAACCAACAAGAGGGAGGGACGTTCTGGACCTAGTACTAACTAACAAACCGGACCGAATAAAGGGGGTACAGGTTGAGGGGCACCTGGGGAACAGTGACCACAATATAATCAACTTCCAGCTGTCAATCAATAGGAAGCCTTATCAGGGAGTGGCAAAGAAACTAAACTTTAGTAAAGCAAAATTTGATGAGCTTAGAACTACTATCGGTAACATTAATTGGGACAACATCCTCAAAAATGCCAGTACGGAGGACAAATGGGAAAAGTTCAAAAGGATCCTAATCGCCTCATGTGAGCAGTTCATTCCCTTTAAAAATAAAAGGAACTCAACTAAAAGGAAACCAATGTGGCTCGACAAGACGGTACGAGGGGCAATAAACGAAAAGAAGAAAGCGTTCAAACTACTAAAGCAACAAGGCAGCGAAGAAGCGCTAAAATCATACAGGGAAAAAAACAAAATATGCAAAGATACGATTAAAACTGCCAAGGAGGAAGCAGAAAGACGGATCGCAAAAGAGAGCAGAAACAACCCGAAGCTATTTTTCAACTACATTAACAGCAAAAGGATTTGCAGGGAGAGCGCTGGCCCGTTAAAAAACAATGCAGGAGAAATCATTGATGATGACGAAGGGAAAGCAAATCTACTAAACAGTTTCTTCTCAAGTGTATTCACAAAAGAAAAGGAAATGCCACACGAGATGCAGGGGAATAAAACGAACCCCTCACAAAATATCTCATACCTAACGCAGGAGGAGGTGCGGAAGCGTCTAAAGAAAACCAAAATTGATAAATCGCCGGGCCCAGATGGATTACACCCAAGGATACTAAGGGAACTAAGTGACGAGATAGCTAGGCCGCTATACCTAATATTTCTAGACACTATCAAGACCGGAGTAGTACCATTGGACTGGCGCATTGCCAACGTGGTTCCAATTTACAAAAAAGGGAGCAAAAGTGAGCCTGGAAACTACAGGCCAGTAAGTCTCACTTCAGTAACGGGAAACATTTTCGAGGGGATTCTGAGAGACGCCATTGATGGGTACCTCAAGGAGATTAAGGGAATAACTCCTCACCAGCATGGATTCATGAAGGGTCGCTCATGTCAGACAAATCTGATCAGTTTCTACGATGAAGTAAGCTCTAAGCTGGACCAGGGAGAATCTATTGATCTTGTATATCTGGACTTCTCTAAAGCCTTTGACACCGTGCCACATAATAGGCTAATATACAAAATGAGGCAGCTCGGACTGGGCGAAAACGTGTGTAAGTGGGTAAAAAATTGTCTCAATGATAGAAAGCAGAGGGTGGTAATAAATGGTGCGTACTCTGATTGGACCATAGTCGCTAGTGGGGTGCCACAGGGTTCAGTTTTGGGCCCCACTCTGTTCAACATATTTATCAATGACCTGGTAGAGGGGCTGCACAGCAAAATATCAATATTTGCAGATGACACAAAATTATACAATATAATTAATACAACGGAGGACAATGTGCGGCTACAAACGGACCTGGACAAGCTGGGGGCTTGGGCAGGAAAATGGCAAATGAAGTTCAATGTTGAAAAATGTAAGACTATGCACATGGGCAGGAGAAACGGATGTCACCAATATTCACTTATTGGGGTACCACTAGGGAAAAGTGATATGGAAAAAGGATCTGGGGGTATTAGTGGATAATAGACTAAACTGGAGTAACCAATGCCAGTCAGCTGCTGCAAAGGCAAATAAAGTCTTGGGGTGCATTAAAAGAGGTATAGGGGCGAAGGACGAGAGCATCATCCTTCCATTATATAAGACACTTGTCAGGCCTCACATGGAATACTGCGTACAATTCTGGACACCAGTGCTCAGGAGGGATGTTGCGGTATTGGAGGGGGTTCAAAGAAGGGCAACTAAACTAATACATGGAATGACGGGACTGGAATACCCAGAGAGGCTGTCCAAATTGGGTCTATTTACTCTGGAAAAAAGAAGGTTAAGAGGGGACCAAATAACTATGTATAAGTACATGAGGGGACAACACATGGATCTCTCCCGCGATCTGTTTACACCCAGGACCACGACGGTAACAAGAGGACATCCGCTACGATTAGAGGAAAGTAGGTTTCATCACCAACTAAGAAGGGGATTCTTTACTGTAAGAGCAGTGAGACTGTGGAACTCTCTACCGGAGGAAGTGGTGATGGCAAAATCCACAGAGGCGTTTAAAAGGGGACTTTATGTCTTTCTGGAGAAGAAGGATATTACAGGATATAAATATTAGGTGAAGTGTCAATCCGGGTATATAGGCAGGTAGGAACTATTAGGGGTTGATCCAGGGAACAGTCTGATTGCCATTAGGGAGTCGGGAAGGAATTTTTTCCCCAAAAGGGCTAATTGGTTTCTGGCCTTGGGGTTTTTTGCCTTCCTCTGGATCAACAAAGTAGGATAGACAGGCTGGACTAGATGGACAATGTCTTCATTCAGCCTTACATACTATGTTACTATGTTACTATGTATCAGTTGTTCACAGGTGTCAAGATCTCTGCTTCTCAACCCCCTACAGTCCGGCTTCCGACCACAACACTCGACAGAAACTGCCCTTACAAAGGTGTCAAATGACCTCCTGACAACCAAATCGAGGGCTGATTACTCCCTACTGATCCTCCATGATCTCTCTGCAGCATTCAACACTGTTGACCACAAACTCCTCCTCAGTATGCTTCGCTCTATCGGCCTAAAGGACACTGCTCTCTCCTAG
The DNA here is from genome assembly GCF_035609145.1 of Eleutherodactylus coqui. Classification (NCBI taxonomy): domain Eukaryota; kingdom Metazoa; phylum Chordata; class Amphibia; order Anura; family Eleutherodactylidae; genus Eleutherodactylus; species Eleutherodactylus coqui. The sequence continues at coordinate 18,258,887 of NC_089844.1, forward strand.
TTCTCCTCCTACCTATCTGACTACTCCTTCAGTGTCTCCTTTGCTGGCTCTACCTCCCCTCCTCTTCCCCTTGCTGTTGGGGTCCCCCAGGGCTGGGTCCTCGGCCCCTTCCCCTCCTCTTTCTCTTGCTGTTGGGATCCCCCAGAGCTCGGTCCTCGGCCCCCTCCTCTTCCCCTTGCTGTCAGGGTCCCCCAGGGCTGGGTCCTCGGCCCCTTCCCCTCCTCTTTCCCTTGCTGTTGGGGTCCCCCAGGGCTCGGTCCTCAGCCCCCTCCTCTTCCCCTGGCTGTCAGGGTCCCCCAGGGCTGGGTCCTCGTCCCCTTCCCCTCCTCTTTCCCTTGCTGTTGGGGTCCCCCAGGGCTCGGTCCTCAGCCCCCTCCTCTTCCCCTTGCTGTCAGGGTCCCCCAGGGCTGGGTCCTCGGCCCCCTCCCCTCCTCTTTCCCTTGCTGTTGGGGTCCCCCAGGGCTCGGTCCCCTCCTCTTCCCCTTGCTGTTGGGGTCCCCCAGGGCTTGGTCCTTGGCCCAATCCTTTTCTCCATCTACACAGCCCCTATTGGACAAACCATCAGGAGTTTTGACCTCCAACACCACCTCTACGCTGAGGACACCCAGCTATACACCTCTTCCCGTGACATCTCTGCACCTTTACTCCAAAACATCACCGAATGCCTGTCCGCTGTCTCTAACACCATGTCCTCTCTCTACCTAAAACTAAATCTCCCTAAAACTGACCTCCTGGTGTTTCCGCCCAAATCATATTTGCCAACAATATACAGCGCGCATGTGTAGAGGGGATCCCCGAGTACGTCACATGGAGCGCATCCGTTCTCGCGAGAAACAGAGCGTTCCATAGCGGCGCTTCAAGTCCTACTGCGCATGTCATTCCTTTGATGAGTACTGAGAATGCGTCCCAGAAGGTGTATCGGACATAGCAGGGTGTCATTGATTCAAAGATGAATGATAACGTAGTTACATTGGCCATCAATTGGTAAAACAAACGCAGCAGTTAATAGTGTGGTTGTCAAACTATAGACAAAGATAAGTATGGGACAAGCATATAAATCCACCTCATACAAAGTGTATGATCAATAGTAATACACAATCACGGGTCCTTTTACACTTCGTTACCATATATAGCAAGTAATGACCATAAATATACATATGGGCACTAATATAATATTATATGCATAAGGGTAAATAGACAACCCATATTAATGACAATCACAAGATGGCACAGCAGAAAAAAAAAAAATTAAAAATTTTTTTTACACACATATATATATATATATATATATATACACATATATATATATATATATATATATATAATGTGTAAAAAAAATTTTTATTTTTTTTTAATGCAGATGGGACTTATTTTTCAAGCGTCATGTGCAACTTTGTAGTGACACAATCATGATATCACCACGGGAAAACGCAGCGATATTGCACACCACACAGATGAGAGATCACTGCGATTTTTCTCGCAGCGATATCGTGTCGCCTGTGTGGAAGCGCCCTCAATCAGAATATCCCCAGAACACCGCCCCCTCTGAAGTAATCAGTGATATAACATATTGGACTGCAGGCCCCTCTTGAACTCTTTTAGAGAGTTCTCCCTCACCACGTCTTCAAGCAGAGAGTTCCATAGTCTTACTGCTCTTACAATAAAGAACCCTCTTCTATGTCTGTGTAGAAACCTTCTTTCCTCTAGATGTAGAGGGCGCCCCCTTGTTACAGTCCTCTGTATAATAGATGATGGGAGAGATCTCTGTACTGACCCCTGATGCAGTATATTTATACATAGTTATTAGGTCGCCTCTCGGCCGTCTTTTTTTCTAAACTATATCCCAATTTTGATGACCTCTCTGGGTATTGTTGCCCGCCCTTGTACCCTCTCAAGCTCCGATATGTCCTTTATTACCGATGCCCAGAACAATATTCCATGTGTGGTCTGACCAGTGACTTGTAAAGAGGAAGAGCAATGTTCACGTCAATGACTTTTCTTTTTAAGTTGATCAGTGGAGCCAGCCCATGCGTGGGAATACCCCAAATCGGTATGGGAACGGCAGCAGCCTGCACAGTGCTTTGTTGACAACTGGAGTCCATGGGTTAGTGGGGCCTGCAGCACATGAACCCTACTGTGACTGACCACGCCACATGTTGCCAGTACTCTAGGGTCCAGTTATTAACCTATTATTCTACACAAATGCCCAGAGCATCGGAAGCAAACAAGGAGAATTGGAGCTCCGAACACAGGAAGAGAAATATGATGTCATCGGCATCACAGAAACTTGGTGGGATGATACACATGATTGGATACAAGGCTTGAAGGATACAACTTATTTATAAGAAACAGACCTAATAAAAGGGGAGGAGGTGTTGTGTTGTATGTTAGGAAAACATTCATCTCCACAGAGATTCAAGCTTCGGAGCTGGGAGTTCTGTAGAAACTGTTTGGGTAAGAATACAAGGAGAGAACAACAGAAAGGACACCATTGTAGGCATTTACTATAGGCCGCCTGGACAAGCAGAAGATTTGGAGGAACTCTTTCTACATCAGATGGCCAAGCTCTCAAACAAGCCAAACCTAGTGATCATGGGAGATTTTACCGATCCAGACAATTGTTGGGAATCTCTCTCAGGTAAAAGTAATGGATCCAACAGATTCTTATCTGCTCTTGCTGACATTATCTTCCAAAAGGTCGAAGAGAAAACAAGGGGATCTGCTATCTTGGACCTTGTGGGAGTAAGGTTGTGGGAGTAAGGGTGGCTGGGACCTTGGAAGGTTGTGGGAGTAAGGGTGGCTGGGACCTTAGGAGGCAGTGATCATGATATCATTGGATGTTGGATAAAAAGGGGAGGAAGACCTGAGAAGACTCAGACCTCAAGGTTGGATTTCAGAAAGGCAGATTTCAATGAACTCCGAAAGAGGAGAGGAAGAATCCAATGGCTGGATGTACTTAAGGACAGAAATGTCCAAGAAGGTTGGGAAATATTGCAAAATGAGATTCTCAAAGCACAATCGTTAATCCGTAAAAGAAGGAAGAATGGGAAGCATTTAAAGAGACCAGGATGGATGAACACAGAACTTGTACACATGTTAGAAAGGAAGAAAATCTGTTTATTCAATGGAAAGAGGGGGGAATATCTAAAGAAGAATATAATGGGGTCTGCAGAAACTGTAGGGCAAGTGTCAGAGAAGCTAATTACATTTCTAAAAAAATGAACCCCGGAGGCCGGTGAGGAGAGCGTGAGATGCGCTGCGCATCGCCGCAATATGCGGGTCCACAGGGCTGTAAAAGGCTGCACAGCATCTTGCCACAAGCTCGTATGCGCACGGCCTTATTTAACACAGTCTGCAGAAACTGTAGGGCAAGTGTCAGAAGAGCTAAATGTAATAATGAATTGAGGCTTGCAACAGAGGCCAAAAGCAATAAAAAAGGATCTGGAGGTATGTCAAAAGCAAAAGAAAAGTCAAAGATGCTATAGGATGCTTACAAGATGAAAATGGGGAATTTGTTAAGAATGATGCTGAGAAGGCTGAACTTTTGAATTCCTACTTTTGTATCTGTTTTCTCTCCGAAAGTAGATGAAACATCAACTGATCTTCCCTGTGCTATTGAGAGATGGTGAATGCAGAAAGAATGCAGAGAGATGGTGAGGGAACACTTAGCTAACTTAAATTAATTCAAGTCTCAAGGTTCAGATGAATTACATCCTAGGATACTAAAGGAAGCAGCGGAGGTAATTGCTGAACCACTTGCCATAATCTTTGAAAATTCCTGAAAAACAGAAGTCCCAGAAGATTCGAGAAGGGCAAATGGTGTCCCTATCTTCAAAAAAGGGAATAAGGTGGACCCAGGAAATTACAGGCCTGTGAGCCTGACTTCTAATCCGGGAAAGATCTTTGAACAAATTATTAAACAGCATGTATGCAAGTACTTAGATAAGACTGGAGTAATTAACCAGAGCCAGCATGGGTTTGTAACAAGCAAGTCATGCCAGACGAATCTAATTTCCTTCTATGACAGAATCACCGACTGAGTTGATCAGGGGAATGCGGTGGATATAGTAGATCTTGACTTTGGTAAATCATTTGACAAAGTATCTCATACCATACTTATTGAAAAAATGACCAAATATGGGATTGACAAGGCAAGTGCACATGTAAAACGCTCCCCGGCTGCTCCATCCTCCATGCTGGCTGCGCTGTGAGCGATCCAGCCATACTCGCTCCTGTAACAGGACATAATCGAGCTTCACTGGGACATGTCTTCTCCCTACCTTTCTTCTGATTTTCTACTTCTATTCCATTTTATCACTATTTTTAAACCTATACGTTTTTCTATGCTCTGTAACATGTCTTGCCCCAGCAATTACTGAAGAAGAGGTTTTTCCTCAAAGCGCCTTTTGTTCTGCTGGTTTTACTCCTCATATAATAAAATCTTCATATCTTACCATCATCACCATTTTTTGGAGTTGTTGCGTCTTGAGACATTTTTCTTTCACTCCCACCTTGTATAGGTGTGGGCATTCCCAAGTGTCCCCTGAGGGAACGCCACTTCATCATCAATGTACCTACCGCTATCCCAGGACTTTTGGCACATCGGATATATTGGCTTTTTCTTTTTATAATATCCTTGCAAAATAATTTAGTAATTTTCAGGGTTTTTTAAATTACGGATTCTTTATAAAGAGCTAGTCTGATAACAAAAATACCTTTACACCGGGAGGCATACTAACCTGCATGTTGGTAATTTGTGGTTGGGTTTGTCTACAACCTGTTTGAACTAATGAAATGGAAAAAGAGGAGGTCTGAACCCCCTACAGACACTTGTGTAAAGCTTCCGGTACAATCCCTCATTTTAGAACAGGCTTATTATTTTATATGTATCCGGACTCTCTGTAGAAACAATCCACCCCTAGATGAAGTTGTCGTTTTGCTGTAAGACTCGGCATGTAGTTCCATCTCAGGCAGACCTGTAAATGATGGGAGTTGTGGTGATTAGATGAACGGTCTTGTCACTTGAGACCCTAAAAGTGTTTCCCCCCTTGGCCTATAAGTGGCTCTCGGAGGCTCCTTGTGTGTAGTGACCTCTTCTTCAGCTTGTGTAGAGTGTATTTGTCATCTGATTTAACCCTTTTAGTGGCACGCCCAGAATATCTCCAGGGCTTGTTACACTGACCATGCAGTTAAACCCTAGAAGATTTTCGTGGACAGCTCTAGTGCTGAAATGCTGTCCAGGACACGCAGTTATTGTGCCACTGTACATGTTTGCCACTTCGAATTACCTCTGGAAAATCTCCGTGGCTGGCTGCGCTGACATGGTGATAATAAACCTGCCTCTGAAGGTGTTAAGGCGTCTGGTTGCAAATTCTGCAGTCTGCAGGTCCAATATGTTTCTGGCCTAGATGAGTCTTCCCATCGATCGCTGCAGATCTCAGGTCTATAGTCAGTCAATTGCTATAATAGAAATAGGAGATTCTTCGTTTTTATGAAACTCAGCGTAATGGCGAGACCCTCCGCGCTGCAAGCAGACCCTCATATTATATGTATGTTGGCTGAACAGATAACTCGGATCCTGAATATTTCTATGGTTTCTGGGAGGAGGTAATCTCTATCCTGGACCGGGGAGTCACCGGATCTTGTGTATCTGCAGTTTTCCACAGTGTTTGATATTGAGCTGCATAACAGGTTGGTCTATAAGATGAGATGCTTGGTCTGGGGAGAATGTGTGTAAGGGGGCAAGTAACTGGTCAGTGATAGAATGCAGAGGGTGGTTATAAATGGTCCATACTCTGATTGGGTTACCATTACTAGTGGGGTACCACAGAGGGCGGTACTAGAGGGGTCACTGTTACGAGTGGGATACTGCAGGGGGCAGTATTGGAGGGGTTACTAATGGGATACCACAGGTGTCAGTATATGAGTGTTGACCATTAGTATTGGTATTGGTTCAGAAGAATAAGTGCAACCGCAGCACACGCCAGAGTTATAAAAAGATGATACTCCGGTTTCCACAAAGAAACTATCTGTTGCAGAGGTAACAAGGAGAAATGTGCAAGAGCCCAGTATGGTCCGGATCCAAGACCAAAATCAGCTGAAGACATAAAGTGACCCGGCAGCAACTGATGGCTTTTTTTTGCAAAATTTAGAAATAACTTTTATTCCTGTCTTGCTTTTATGGAGGAATAAAAGTTATTTCTTAATTTTGCAAAAAAAGCCATCAGTTGCTGCCGGGTCACTTTATGTCTTCACCATTAGTATTGGAGTACACAGGGCAGTATTAGATGGGTCAGCGTTACTAGTGCGATAGTGCTGGGGCAGTACTAGAAAAGGTCACCATTGCTAGTGGGGTACCACAGGTCCAGTATTGGAGGGATCACCATTACTAGTAGGGTGCACAGGGCAGTATTGGACGTGTCACTGTTACTAGTGGGGTACCACATGGGGGCAGTATTAGAAGTGTCACCATTACTAGTGGGTTATGCAGGGCAGTATTGGACGGGTCACTTACTAGTGGGGTACCACAGCTGTCAGTATTGAAGGGGTCTCCGTTACTATTCGGGAACCACAGTGGGCAATATTTAAGGGTTTACTAGTGGCAAGCCCACAGGGGCACTATTGAAGGGGTTACTAGTGGGGAACCACAGTGGGCAGTATGTAAGGGTTTACTAGTGGGGAACCCACAGGGGCACTATTGGAGGGGTTACTAGTGGGGAACCCACAGGGGCACTATTGGAGGGGTTACTAGTGGGGAACCACAGTGGGCAGTATGTAAGGGTTTACTAGTGGGGAACCCACAGGGGCACTATTGGAGGGGTTACTAGTGGGGAACCACAGTGGGCAGTATGTAAGGGTTTACTAGTGGGGAACCCACAGGGGCACTATTGGAGGGGTTACTAGTGGGGAACCACAGTGGGCAGTATGTAAGGGTTTACTAGTGGGGAACCCACAGGGGCACTATTGGAGGTGTTACTAGTGGGGTACTGCAGGAGGCGGTTTTGCGTCCTATTTTTATTAATATATTTATTAATGACCCGGTAAAAGGATTGTGCAGTAAAATATCAATATTCGCAGATGATACAAAACTATGTAAAGTAATGAACACCAGAGAGGGCTGTATATGGGCTCATATAAATATGTATATAAGTACATATACATTTGTACACTGTTGGATCTGGATAAATTGGGGACAGGAAAGTTGTAAATGAGGTTTCACACTGATAAATGTGCGGTTCTGCCGATGGGCAGGAAATACATGTCACCATTACAAACTGAGGCCTTAGTCAGACGGGCGTTTTTTTGCGCGATTTGCGGATCGCATGACGGATGCGCATCCGCAAATCACGTGACCGGTGCACGCAAGTCGGCCGCAAATCGCCCGAAAATCTGCTCCTAGCCGCGTTTCATTAGAAACGGGCCGGAGCTGTCCAGCGCATTGCATTCAATGGAGACGGCAATAGAGCTGGCTCCATTTAAAGCAATGCGCTGCGGGCGAGCCCGGGATGAATTGTCGGGAAGGGCTTAAATATATAAGCCCTTCCCTGCAATTCATCCTAAAATGTGTAAAAATAAAAAATATATATGTGCTCACCTTCTCCCGGCAGCCGGAGCTCCGCGCGGCCGTCCTGCAGTGGGTGTGAAGGGGGTGTGAGTCAGACCTGCCCCCTGATTGGCTCAGCGCTGAGCCAATCAGAGGCATGTCTCACTCACACCCATTCATGAATTCATGAATTGATGTGAGTCAGACCTGCCCCTGATTGGCTCAGCGCTGAGAGGCAGCAGTCACTCACCCATTCATGAATTCATGAATGGGTGTGTGAGTGAATCCTGCCTCTGATTGGTCAGGGCTGTGACCAATCAGAGGCAGATCATTCAGCAGGCGGGGATTTTAAAGCCCCGTTGGCTGAATAGTGCCGAGAAGCAGTTCAGGAGAACTGACAGCGGCCGCGGCTGGACTCCGGCTGCAGCGGAAAGGTGAGTATACAATTTTTTTTTATTTTAACACATTTCTGGATGAATTGCAGGGAAGGGCTTATATATTTAAGCCCTTCCCGACAATTCACCCCGCGCACGCCGGCAGCCCATTGCTTTCAATGGAGCGGCTGTATTGCCGCTCCATTGAATTCAATGGGCAAACATCGTTCTTCTCTGTCACAGCTGTTACAGCTGTGGCAGAGAAGAATGATTTGTCTTCTATATGTTCTCAATGGGGTCGGCGCTGCTGCCGCCGGCCCCATTGAGCGCATATAGAGAAGAGAACAGGAATTGCAGATCGCAGATAGGTGCGATCTGCGATTTTTTTGTTCTATAATTTATCGGACGAGCGCATAAAAAGCGCTCATGTGTCCGATACCATTGTAAAGCAATGGTTTTGTAAAATGGCCGGACGCATGCGCATGCGCAAATCGCGGCTAAAAACGCCCGTCTGACTAAGGCCTAAATGGGAAACCACTGGGGAACACTGAGATGGAGAAGAACTTGGGGGTTTTAGTTAACTGGAGCAACCAGTGTCAGGCAGCTGCTGCCAAGGTAAATTGGGTCATCGGGTGCATCAGAAGAGGTCTAGGGCCACATGACAAGAACATTGTTCTTCCTCTTTACAAGTCACTGGTCCGACCACACATGGAGTATTGTGGACAGTTTTGGCCACCGGTACTTAAGAAGGACATATCAGAGCTTGAGCGGGTACAAAGGCGGCAACTAACTTAATAAATGCAATGGGTGACTACAACACCCAGAGAGGGTATGAACATTGGGATTATTTAGTCAAGAAAAAAACATTTGAGGGGCGACCTAATAACTATGTATAGATATATCAGGGGATAGTAATCATTTATTTATACCCAGGACTGTAACAAGGGGGTATTGATGAATTGTCCCCGTTCTGTCCAGACTGTTAGGGGGTGTTGGGACCAGTGGATGTGTGAGGGCACAGAAGGTGACCGGGCTCAGGACCCCCCGACAGACCACCAGTAGAGAGGAGCGTCTGACCAGACTGTTAGGAGGTGTTGGGACCAGTGGATGTGTGAGGGCACAGAAGGTGACCGGGCTCAGGACCCCCTACAGACCACCAGTAGAGAGGAGCGTCTGACCAGACTGTTAGGAGGTGTTGGGACCAGTGGATGTGTGAGGGCACAGAAGGTGACTGGGCTCAGGATGCCCCCTACAGACCACCAGTAGAGAGGAGCGTCTGACCAGACTGTTAGGAGGTGTTGGGACCAGTGGATGGGGGCACACAAGGTGACTGGGCTCAGGACGCCCCCTACAGACCACCAGTAGAGAGGAGCGTCTGACCAGACTGTTAGGAGGTGTTGGGACCAGTGGATGTGTGAGGGGACACAAGGTGACCGGGCTCAGGACGCCCCCTACAGACCACCAGTAGAGAGGAGCTTCTGATCGTCCAACAAGCACCAGCAGCTCCAACTGTTTCATTGTCTGCCATCCAGAGACAGGTAGCTAAACAACATTTGGTCTAGCGGCCCCGATTATATGTACAGCCTTTGACACTCACCGACGACTCTGTTTGCAGTGGTGTCATGAATGATGAAACTGGACGCTACGGAGGGGAATTGGGTTGTCTTCAGCGATTAATCCAGAGTTAGTTTGGGCGCTGACGACGGACGTGTTTGTGTCTGGAGACCTCGGGGTGAGCGCCTCAATCCTTCCTTTGCTGTAGAGCGGCACACTGCCCCCTGCTAGTGTGATAGTCTGGGGGGGTGGGGGCATCGCATACGACAGTCAGTCACCCATAGTAGTGGGACGAGGGACAATGACAGCTCAGCGATATGTTCAGGACATCCTGCAGCCACATGTGTTCCTCTCATGGCGGCTTCCAGCAGGATAATGCTCGGCCGCGCACACATGGGGGTCCCAGGAAGCCCCCACAACATTGTCACACCATGACTGCCCGGCCACCAGATTTATCACCAGTAGAACATGTATGGGAAATCTGGGATGCTGTCGACAGCCTACGAGTTTGCACAATTTAGAGGCTCGGTTTAAGTAATTTGCTGCAGAATATCATACAGAACCTGTATGCCTCCATGCCCACCTGTATCACATCTTGTATCCAAGCTAGAGGCGGTACAACAGGGTACTAGAGCCTCCATGCCCGCCTGTATCACATCTTGTATCCAAGCTAGAGGCGGTACAACAGGGTACTAGAGCCTCCATGCCCGCCTGTATCACATCTTGTATCCAAGCTAGAGGCGGTACAACAGGGTACTAGAGCCTCCATGCCCACCTGTATCACATCTTGTATACACGCTAGAGGCGGTACAACAGGGTACTAGAGCTACCATCCCCATCCACATCACATCCTGTATCCAAGTCAGGGAGTCTACAGCGTACTGCTTGCAAGTTTATATAGACCCTGCAGTTTCCCTACCACACATGCACTCGACAATCCCATAGATGTCCATTCACAGTTGAGGCGAGATTTGAACCCCCAAACCCAGCATTATGCTGACCACTATGCTCTTAGCACCCCCACACTAGAGCCTCCATGCCCGTGTGTATCATATCTTGTATCCAAGCTAAAGGGAGTACAACAGGGTACTAGAGCCTCCATGCCCACCTGTATCACATCTTGTATCCAAGTTAGAGGCGGTACAACAGGGTACTAGAGCCTCCATGTCCACCTGTATCACATCTTGTATCCAAGCTAGAGGTGGTACAACAGGGTACTAGAGTCTCCATGCCAGCCTGTATCACATCTTGTATCCAAGCTAGAGGTGGTACAACAGGGTACTAGAGCCTCCATGCCCACCCGTATCACATCTTGTATCCAAGTTAGAGGCGGTACAACAGGGTACTAGAGCCTCCATGCCCACCCGTATCACATCTTGTATCCAAGCTAAAGGCGGTACAACAGGGTACTAGAGCCTCCATGCCCACCTGTATCACATCTTGTATCCAAGTTAGAGGCGGTACAACAGGGTACTAGAGCCTCCATGTCCGCCTGTATCACATCTTGTATCCAAGCTAGAGGTGGTACCACAGGGTACTAGAATTTCCATGCCAGCCTGTATCACATCTTGTATCCAAGTTAGAGGCGGTACAACAGGGTACTAGAGCCTCCATGCCCACCCGTATCACATCTTGTATCCAAGCTAGAGGCAGTACAACAGGGTACTAGAGCCTCCATGGCCGCCTGTATCACATCTTGTATCCAAGCTATAGAAGGTCCAATAGTGGAATTGGAGTCTCCATGCCAGCCTGTATCACATCTTGTATCCAAGTTAGAGGCGGTACCACAGGGTACTAGAGCCTCCATGCCCACCCGTATCACATCTTGTATCCAAGCTAGAGGCAGTACAACAGGGTACTAGAGCCTCTATGCCCGCCTGTATCACATCATGTATCCAAGCTAGAGGCGGTACAACAGAGTACTAGAGCCTCCATGCCAGCCTGTATCACATCTTGTATCCAAGCTAGAGGCGGTACAACAGGGTACTAGAGCCTCCATGCCTGCGCGTATCACATCTTGTATCCAAGCTAGAGGCGGTACAACAGGGTACTAGAGCCTCCATCCTTCTCCATATTACATCTTTTAAAACAAATATTTTATTGATTTTCACAGTGGAAATAAAGTCCATTATAAACAAGCATAGAGATTCCGATCCCTACAGATGGGCAGATCTGTCCACAAGATTGATAAACATTGGATGAATATTTCCATTATAACTATGTACTTAAAGGTGGGTCTATCATGTACCCAGTTGTGTCCAAGACACGAAAAATGTCTTGTTAGGGTTTTCATATTTATTCAGATCTCATATATGCATAACCACTTATAGGGGAGCCATAATGGCTATTTCCTATCAGTTGTGGCCATAAAGCTGATGAGAAATCACCATGCAAGAGTGTAACTCCTGTGGGAAACAGTTACATCTTATATCAAAGGTGGAGGCGTCCCAACAGGGCACTAGAGATTCCATGCCTGCCCGTATCACATCTTGTATCCAAGCTAGAGGTGGTACAACAGGGTACTAGAGCCTCCATGCCTGCCCGTATCACATCTTGTATCCAAGCTAGAGGCAGTACAACAGGGTACTAGAGCCTCCATGCCACCCGTATTGTGGTGGCAATCCCAATATATAAATCTTTGTGTATTGGGATTTGGTGGGCCTTGGGGAAACTAGTTAATTCAAATGCTTTAAATCTGTTTTGATTCAACTATAGAAGTGTACGTACAATTACACAATACTATTAGGCAATGAAATATCTGTTTTTCATAACTCTGCTGACAAAGATGGAATTTAGCCCGTAACCAACATGTATAAATATATTTGACTGTCCAGCTGCATGTACTAATACGGAACTAGGAATCAGACATGGACAACCGCAGAAATTACCCAAGCAATTTTACTGGAAACGTATGCAAATAACATGGGAGGTTTGTGCAATTTATAGTTCATGATGTAACATCCAATCATATCGAAGGAACCCCACGTGGCTCCAAGACAACCCACTCATTTCATCCACCACCTGATGGCCAATCACAGATGACCGGAGGATGGAAGAATTGCAAGATGCTTATCCAATAATTAAACAATACGTTGTATCTATGTAATCTTTGACCTGCCCAGATGGGCGGATTTGTTAAACTCTTAAAATAGGCTACACGCCGATTATTAAAGTTAGAATTGAGGAAGCTATGCATGCTGAACTTCGTGTCAGTGTAGGAACTTCTTATGCGCATTATCAATTCAGAAATAATATGGAAGGGTGTAAACATTCCAAATTGAGTAAGCCGTGATTCCGCAAAGGAATTCTACGACAGTGGTGGCCCGTACGGGGAGTGATCGACAGGTTCCATAGAATTCGGACAGAAGACACGGACATATGCGACCTTGGACTTGGTGGGCCCAAAATATCATCAGAACACGGTGAGATAAATTAATTATCTATACCTGTGTGGCTAAGTTCAGGCTCGCCTATGTGCCGTGCCAGGCCGAATGATTTGGACCCGATCGACAGGTACTTCTTTAAGTCTCGATCACTCGATAAGAACCTGTCATAAGATATAAAAGGAATGTTTGCATGCCTGTTGTCTTGAGAGTACTAGTTAATTGGTGACATCAATAGCTGCCCCCGGGAGGGCCTGTACGGGGTGTTTCCACTCCTGAGGGAGGAGGGAGCCGTTCAGGTGGCCTGTCGCAGAGACTCAGCAGTCCTGAGGTCCGTTTGGAGGGCCCAGGGAGGGAGAGACTGCCAGAGAAAAGTCTGATATGGGATTTCCGCTCCTGCTAGGCCTGCTTGTAGGGTCCGGGAGAAGGGAGCTGTCAGACACGTATCCCGAGGGGCAGTGAGACTAAGCCAGCCGTACTGGTGCTCTGTCTATTTGTGTGTGTCCACAAATGTTTGTTTATCGTGTAAATGTCCACGAGTAGATCCCTCTGTCTGAGGGTAGATCGATAAACTGTGTAGCGACAAAAATGCTAGAGACTCTAGGGCGGGGCATATTATGTCCGGCGTCTGAGGAGACTTTTATAATCATGTTGTTATATAGGAATAGTTTGTTTGTCTGTCATATAGAAGTAGTATCAGTCCTGCTCAACTGTGCCCGTAATTGTTTAGAGAAAAAAAAAAAAAGCTGCAAACTTCATTTAAAAAGAGGAAGTGGAACTCTTAATAGAAGCGGAGCAATTCTTGTGCTGTAACATTTGTTAGTTATTTAACTAATATTGGATGTTAAAACTACTAGTATGTCTTGTTATGTAATCTAATCTAATCTTTGTCATACGCCCGTCATAAATGTAAAAAGTTATACGCCACTCACATCCTGAGGGGGCTCTTAAGAATACAGACTGCGTAGCCCACCATGCCCACAAGAAAATACATCTATGTTTGCCAAGTCCCCAACAGGTGTGAGCAGTCCCCAATTCAATTGTAACCACATACAATGTTAGGTGGTCACCGCTGTGACATAATACAACATAATATATGTGATTTATGCATTAGACGTTAGAATTTCCCTAAGTGTCAGAAAAGAGGAAGTGAAGGTAGGCTGCAATGGCGTCTGTATTAATACACGCCAAAAGACACCAGTTTAGTGAATAGAAAGAATTGCAGTACATTACCAATCAGATGGAGATGCCCGGCATCTAAGACTGCATCTGCCCGGTCGCCGGAAGTCTGGGACAAAACTGTTGTAAAGGTAAAAATTAGCCTTATAATCCTGTCGCTGGGCTGTCACATGAGCGAGAGACTTAAAAAGAGGAAGTTACTTGCCCTGTAGTCCCAGCACAAGTAACGTATATTCACAGACAATATAAAATAAATAAATAAACTACAGGGAGAAAGAGAGACGGTAGAGAAGCCAAGGAATAGGAAACAAGCAGGTAACGGTAAGGCCAGGTATCCACAGGAGGAACGGGGCAGATTGACCCGTAATTTGTAAAATGTAAATTGTGTGGTGCATAAGACTTTATCTTTATTGAGTTGTGATGTGTACCCAAGGACTGCCAAACATTGAATGAGGGAATAAGGAAGTAAGTGATTAGCCACACTCAGAGGGGTGGAGCTAGATGATGCAAGAACACGTCTCTTATCCAAGGAGGGGGTAAGAATCATAGATAGCCAGAAGAAAAAGTTTTGTTTTTTCTCCTGTCCCAAACTCAGCTTTCCACGGTTCCTGACAAATTATGGGACACCTGCAAGACAGGCATAGGGAAATTGAATGTATCGACCATGATAATATATACGAGACCCAGATACACACCCCTGGGTCAAATAGTATCCCCCTAGATAAAAAAAAAAAAAAAAGAAGGGTGAAGGGTCAGCCACACATGTTAGGTGCTGTGTGCTGATGCTTTGGAAAAAACTGCCAACCGGCCACAATTTCACTGTTAATTTCTCTTGCAAAAGGCTGTAAGGCCTGGAGGCCTCCAAAGACTAACCAAGTTCTGCAGGCCATACCTGTACATACACCCGTTGCCAAATTCCGCACCTTTCTGGACCTTGTTTCATACTGCCGGCCATATGACAGTATTGATACAAAAGCACGGAGGACAACCACAGCCATGAGGGTGGATCCAGTGACTTGAGGAGCTCCCTCATCTGCTTTTGCGGTGGCAGCAGTACAGGCAATGGTTGACAAATCTTCTAAGTTGGTATTGGACTACCCCCTAGTGGTCCACACCCCAAATGACACCCAGAACATACTCATGCAAGTGCAACCCAAGCACTTATCTCTGGCCTATTAGATCCGACTACAATGTGCTCTTTCCATGCCTACCCCAATATTTCTTCCCAATGTTGTAATACCTTGAATCCGGCTACTCTTCTTTTAATCAGGTATTCCTGTGGGGGGAGGGGAGGCATAGGTGATTTGAGTATGGCGGATCAGCTATTTTTTAAATAGCATTATTGTAGTGATGTACACACTGTTAATGATGCATATTTTGAGTTTTCTTTTGTAGATGGTATCAGGGTGAGGATTGATGATTCCGAACCAGATATGCAGAGGTCACACAACAAGATGTCCTAAACGCAGAAGCTCTGCCTCCGCATGTCTCAGGGCAAGAAGCGGAACCGGAGGCCCTCACTGGGGCGTGTGGAGTGGTAGAAGGTAAGTCGGCAACTTTTTACACTGACTCCTGGAATGCATTTGGCATAGCTCATGATTATGGCCCAATATGGAAGGCCAGACAGCTTGTTATCTCAGTAGGACAGCCAATTAAGAATGGTGCAGCGGTGCAGAGTCTCATGGAAACCCTACTACTACTACCTGGCAATGGAGAATCCACACCGATTTCTACAACGGAGAAGCGAGAGATGACACCCTCGCCGACAACACAGCAAAGGTAGCGGCCCTCAAGCCGTGGAAGAAAGAAGAATAGATACTGACAGCATGAGTCAGTGATAAGACTTTGGACTTTGATAAAACCTTTGGACTTTGATAAAACCTTTGGACTTTGATAAAACCTTTGGACTGTGATAAAACCTTTGGACTTTGATATGTCAAGGACTTTACAGATACAAGTCAACGAGGAAAGAAAGCAGATGGGCTAAAATACGGGAGCGACAGCACAGGACGGCGTATGGCGAACAATCAACAGAACTTGCCTACAGAGGTCCCTGTTCCCCATGATGGCCCAGCTGGTATACAGAATCAAAAGCAGCGATGACGGCGACACTGAACAAGAATGGGTGACACCTGGGTTCTCTGTAGCTGCTGCATCATTTGTCCAGTTAGCATGATCTTTGCCATGTGCGAGTCCGGACAGAAGTAAGGTGGCCATATAACACTTGCCTTGACCACTCTACGCATTTCAGAGATTGCCAATTTGACCACATTCAGCTCACACCTGTTGGGGAGTATGAATATGTGCTTGTTGTTGCTCGAGTCTTTTTCAGGTTGGAGGCCCACCCGGATACTAAGGTAAATGAGCAGATAACCACACAGAAGCTCATGAATGAGGTAATCTGCAGATACAGGGTACCGGAAGTGAATGAGGTAAACGAAGGTACACAGGTGTTCTCTTCCAGACTCAGAGGCAGACACTGGGACACATATCTTGCTGCCTGGGGATTGGGTGCGCATCAAGAAGTTCCCCAGGAAGCACCCTCCTGAGCCCCGATTTGATGGCCCCTACCAGGTGCTTCTGACTACTGCCACAGCTGTGAAACTAGCCGAAAGACTTACATGGATCCATCCATGCTTCATACTGTAAGAAAGCTTCAGATCCGGGAGACCAGTCTTAGTTGTGCCAAGGACATTACTCTGGATAGGGCTAGTGAGAGAGGAGGGTGGCAACTGGAATCCTTAGTCGGAAGGATATGGGGGTATGGTTACCTTCTAGTATAACTCGTTCAATGCTCAAGTAGCCGCATATTCCTTTGACTATTGTACTGTGGTCCCGTGTCTTGAACTTAGAGTGTTGCTTGGTTTTAATGCGGTTTTTACATTAACCATGGTCCCCCTAGATCTCCCTGTAGATGCTGAAGAGTGGTTTATTAGTCTCTTCACGAACATTTCCGCTAATTACACTGTCCGTGAGAAATGGAAGAAGGAATACTCTATAACTACTTAAGTGTTTTGCACCGGAGAGAGTATTACTGACTACCCTGGAAACTACACCTGCCAGGCAATTAGGCAGGGTAGAGGGAGATTCTTGGGGAACTCACCAATATTTCCCTTGTTTAAAAAAGATGAAGAGCCAGTTCCGATAATGCCAACCACATACGCTACCAAAGAAAAGGAGAAATGTACTAGTACTGTGCCTGCCCCGATCTCCTAAGATGGATTGTCAGTGGAATTCCCATTTGCCAAGGGATAGTGCAGAAGACCTTAGGTTCCGGCGAGGGCACACCCTGTGGGGTGTTAACTTGTACAGATAGAGGGTATGGATGCCCGGAAATGAGCCCAGGGAATCCATGGCCTCCCTCTGAGGTGAGGTAGGGATCCCCCCCCCCCCTAGGAGTAGGGACTTACGGGCAGTGGGAAAACCCTGACGCAAGGGTGAGGCGAACTGGTCGTGTTCACCATTAGGACTATCTCCAGGAGGGACATTGGTGTGGGTGAAGATTAAGGAGTCCCACGCCGTGCGTACCTGTGCACACTACTAGTATGTACTTCTAGTACAGCACATTAGAGTGAGAGGAGAGGCTCCTGGTGGTAGTTTTGACCCACACATGTACGTTGACATCATAGAATAGCCAAGGGGGGTACCTGGCAAGTTTAAAAAAAATTAGAGACCAAGTTAAAACTAGATTCGAGTCCATTTTCCCGATCATTAGGGTAAATAAATGTTGACTGGATTAATTATGTTTATTATAATTAACAGCGGTTTATAAATTATACTAGAGACGCCTTATAGGGACTAGTCGACAAATAGGACCTACCTCGACTATGACTTTTCAAAATAGAATGGCACTAGGTACGATTTTAGCCAAAAAAGGGAGTGTCTGTAAGATGATAGGGGAGACTTGTACCTACATCCCAGACAAAACGTGACCCGCAGGTAAAGACGCAGTTGCCATTAAGAAGCTGACCGCACTAACTAAAAAGAGCTAACGTTATTCTGTTTTCCTCAGTAAGGTACCTAACGGGAGAAGGAAAAATATAGGAAAATAAGTTTTAAAACATTGTGTATTTAGAACACTGTGATAGGTTTTCGCTAAGATTTTGCTTTATTTTATCTGCAGTGCACTCTGCTTATGTCCACGCAACATGCCGGTGTTACAACGCCCCTGGTCCTGTTACCTTGCCGCCTCTGGAAAAGGGAAGTGGGAATAATCAGCTTGTAGCTCTTTCCTTCCAGACTAATATATATGATCATGCACGTACTAATAAGACAGGGGTTCAGTCATATTGATCAGTAATTAGATAGTCCTGATTTTGCACTCTTGTTGATGAATCGAGGTAACGTCAAGAAGGCGGGGTTCTATACAAGTTATGCAGTGTTTACCTGAGATAGTAAAAGTCGCACCTCTCCTAACCTAATTATGGTTGTCACCTTTATAGTCATTCTAATTTCTGTCTGTTGTTGCATACAGTGTATTCCGACCCTGATGACTGCCTGGTCCACCTGTCCCACTACGACGTCCAACAAAAAGCCCACTGTCAGCGCAACCGTCGTCATCATGGATCCAGAATGTGATGATGTCGAACCATCCTATACCCCCATGAGAGCAATGGCTCCAGTCTACAACACATTACAAGTCTAGAGTCAGCGGTGGGGGTGGAATGGAGCAGGGCGAGTCTGGTGAAACAGATAGTTTCAAGGGGGGTCTGTGGTGGCAATCCCAATATATAAATCTTTGTGTATTGGGATTTGGTGGGCCTTGGGGAAACTAGTTAATTCAAATGCTTTAAATCTGCTTTGATTCAACTATAGAAGTGTACGTACAATTACACAATACTATTAGGCAATGAAATATCTGTTTTTCATAACTCTGCTGACAAAGATGGAATTTAGCCCGTAACCAACATGTATAAATATATTTGACTGTCCAGCTGCATGCACTAATACGGAACTAGGAATCAGACATGGACAACCGCAGAAATTACCCAAGCAATTTTACTGGAAACGTATGCAAATAACATGGGAGGTTTGTGCAATTTATAGTTCATGATGTAACATCCAATCATATCGAAGGAACCCCACGTGGCTCCAAGACAACCCACTCATTTCATCCACCACCTGATGGCCAATCACAGATGACCGGAGGATGGAAGAATTGCAAGATGCTTATCCAATAATTAAACAATACGTTGTATCTATGTAATCTTTGACCTGCCCAGATGGGCGGATTTGTTAAACTCTTAAAATAGGCTACACGCCGATTATTAAAGTTAGAATTGAGGAAGCTATGCATGCTGAACATCGTGTCAGTGTGGGAACTTCTTATGCGCATTATCAATTCAGAAATAATATGGAAGGGTGTAAACATTCCAAATTGAGTAAGCCGTGATTCCGCAAAGGAATTCTACGACAGCCCTTCTTTTTTTTTTTTTTTTCAGCATGTGGGGGCTCGTCCGGGATCTGACGACAGTATCACATCTTGTATCCAAGCTAGAGGCGGTACAACAGGGCACTAGAGCCTCCATGCCCCCCCGTATCACATCTTGTATCCAAGCTAGAGGTGGTACAGCAGGAGGCGAGGGGCCTAGGAGCCCTCTGACATCAGGGAGAAGAGTTACTCGGTCCTCTGAGGTCGCTAACAGTCGCTAAAGGTGAGTGTTAGACGGAGCTACACTAACATGCGTCCGCCATTAGCACCATCCAGGCCACGCCCCTGATTTTAATCTTCTTTAACTGGTTCCACACTTTCTCCTGCGTTAAATATGAGATATATTGTGAGGGGCTCATTTTATTCCCCTGCATCTCATATGGCATTTCCTTTTCGTTTGTGAATACGCTTGAAAAGAAACTATTTAATAGATTTGCCTTCCCTCCATCATCTTCAATGATTTCTCCTGCATTATTTGTTAAAGGGCCAGTGCTCTTGGTGCAAATCCTTTTGCTGTTAATATAGTTGAAAAATAGTTTTGGGCTGTTTTCGCTCTCTTTGGTGATCAGTCTTTCAGCCTCATCCTTAGCAATTTTGATCCTATCTTTACATATTTTGTTTTTTTCCCTGTATGATTTTAGTGCTTCTTCGCTGCCTTGTTGCTTTAGTAGTTTGACCGCTTTCTTTTTTTGTTTATTGCCCTCCTTGCCGTCTTGTCGAGCCACATTGGTTTCCTTTTACTTGAAGTTCTTTTATTTTTAAAAGGAATGAACTGCTCACATGAAGTGATTAGGATGCTTTAAAACTTTTTCCCATTTGTCCTCTGTACTGATATTTTTGAGGATGTTGTCCCAATTAATGTTACCTATAGTAGCTCTGAGCTGATAAAATTTTGCTTTACTAAAGTATAGTTTATTTGTCGCTCCCTGATAAGGCTTCTTATTGAATGACAGCTGGAAGTTGATTATATTGTGGTCACTGTTCCCCAAGTGTCCCTCAACCTGTACCCCCATTATTTGGTCCGGTTTGTTAGTTAGTACTAAGTCCAGAGTAGCCCTTCCTCTAGTTGGCTCCTGTACAAGTTGGATAAGGTAGTTATCTTAAATAGTTCTCAAGAACTTATCACCCTTGTGAGATTTGCAGGTTTCGTTTTCCCATGTTATATCCGGATAATTAAAGTCTCCCATGATAATTACTTTGTTGCGGTTTGACACCTCTTCTATCTGGCTTAATAGTAAGGTTTCAGTTTCTTCTGTTGCTTTTGGTGGTCTATAGAAGACCCCTATCAGGATTTTCTTATTTTTTCCTCCCTGTATTTCTACAAATAGAGATTCCACACCTCCTGCCCTTATATCCCCCCGCAGCCTCGGCATTAAGTACGCTTTAACGTACAGACATATCCCTCCCGCTTTCTGGTTTCCACGGTCTGAAGAGGCTGTAACCCTGCAAATTCACCAATCAATCGCACTTATCATCAAGCCATGTTTCCGTTATTCCGACTATATCATAGTTTTCATTGGTCTTTCTCGCTTCAAGCTCACCCACTTTACTAATCAGACTTCTTGCATTCGTTGTCATACAATTTATACAGTTTTTTTTTGTTCATTAAATTCATTTTGTTACTAATAGTACTATTTACTTATCTGACAGTTCTAACTGTACTAACCCCTCCTCCTGCTCGAGCCCCATTCCCATTGCTTAGACCCAGGTCGCTAGCTACACTGACTACCCCCTTATTTCTCTTTTTACCCTCCCTCCCAGTCCCTAGTTTAAACACTCCTAATGGGTATCTACAATTTACTTGTGGAAGTAGTGAAGATAGACTTGCTCACACTCCACTCACACCTCGACGCCCGTGCGCAACGGCTCACACCTCGCTGCCTATGCGCAACCGTTCACACCTTGCCGCCCATGCGCAACCGTTCACACCTTGCCGCCCATGCGCAACCGTTCACACCTTGCCGCCCATGCGCAACCATTCACACCTTGCCGCCCATGCGCAACCGCTCACACCTTGCCGCCTGTGCGCAACCGCTCACACCTCGCCGCTTATGCGCAACCGTTCACACCTCGCCGCCTATGCGCAACCACTCACACCTCGCCTATGCTCAACCATTATGGAGTTGGGAAGCAATTTACCCCCAAATGGGGAGCTTGGCTCCTGCCCTTTGGGGTTGTTTTTGCCTTCCTCTGGATCAACAATGGAGAGGGTGGAGTGCAAACAGGCTGAACTAGTTGGACATTGTCTCTCTTCAGCCTAACATACATGTAAGTTTAACTGTCTCAGCCTTGGTTAGGGTCCTGAACAGGGGCAATTCTGTGGGGGAAAAAAGCAGTCAAAACACAGAATTTTCCTGAATTTGCAGTTGATGGAGCTTTGGAGACAACCGCCACAATAACACGCAGTGTTGATTGAGGACATTTGTTTTGGCTGTAAAATCCCAAAGGGATCACAACTTTACCTGTGTGCAATCACATAAATTTTGTCAACCACACAGGCACAAAAATTAGCGTTAAAAACTCCAGCCAGACATAAACACCTATATGTTCAAAAAGGGACAGATGTGTGCCTTTTATATGACCCATTTTTCCTCCAGGCACTTGGATCCCCCATAGTTGAGCATTTTGTGGGCACCTACGTTTTCTGTGGATGTAGAAACTTCAAGACACCAAGCGCCAAGCCAACACAAAAAGCAATAATAGTTGCAACTAGAGCCAGTTTTTGGGATATAAAAAAAGTGGAGAATACAGTGGGAGATTCTGAATACAAGATTAGGTCACATTTCGACTATGAACTGTAAATTCTATCGGCAAAAAACAAGTCAATTTTCAACCCACACCTACCCTTACTATATTTACAGGGGCATCTCCATTTGCTGGTCCAGGAAGCCCAGAAGGTGGCTGTACTTATATGGCTTACATATTGCCATGTCATATCAATTTATTCAAAAACGGAAAAACGTTTATGATGTCATAATTGTATTTTATGCTTGAGAAAGGCGTGTTTAAGATGCCGAAAAGCGTTGCACCATTAAAATTTGGTTAATGTAACCGACGGACCACAGGATCTATTACAATCTTTTTCAAGTCGAGGAGCACGGGGAAACTTTTTTCCTTTTTTTTTAATTGGTTCTTATTAAGCCTCGGTTATCCAGTGGGCTTTATGCACGGAGATGAGATGCCTCTTCAGATGGTTGAATTTGGGATCCAAATAGGATCATAGGCAATTCCGGACACTAGGTGTCGGTGGATTCCCATACATGAGGGAGTTCCGCCGAGCACCAGGTGAGTGTTTGTCTGCTTTACTATACATCTTTGTTTTATCTGATGACTAGGCACTGATAGATGTCTATCTATTTATCACATTAATTATTGTGAAACAGAAAACAAAAGATACCAGCAAACACATTGCACTCCACAGGACTAGCAGCTTCCCACTCAGCAGCATGCACTACTTTTGCCACTTCCAGCCTTAAGGCATCCTTCCATTACTTATTTTTGTAGACCTGACAGCTGGTGTCCTACAGGGCTGGCTGGACTTCAATAGCCAGGAGAAGCCGATTCATACTCTTTTTTTTTTTGCAGGAAAGGTCAGATAACAGACTCTGCAGACTTTCAAAAGAACAATGTCATTTAAATACTAGAGGCAGCATTACCAGCAGCCCTTTAATTGGGTGTGTCCACAAATGCGCAACTGCAAGATATATAGACTTCCAATTAGATTCACATTAGATTAACAATAGCAGCCACTGTGGGCGTGGAAAAAAGATTAAACAAAGCTGCCGAACACTGTAGCAAATAGTGGTAGTGTAAACACACAGGTAGATTGGGTGAGCCCTTTTCAGGTGAGCATTTTTTTTTTGGCACATGGAAAACTTGCGTGCACATGCACCTGCTCTTTACCCTACTCTCAAGAAAGGACTTGCTGCCTGGTTTGGGCCATCTGGAAAACAGTGCAACTCTATTCCCCAAAACCTGCCAGATCTGTTCCCATGGGAATTGTTGAGATTCAGGTTCTATCCTCCATTCTTGTCTCCTGTCAGCCATCTCATGAACTTTAGCCTAATTCTTTTTGCAAGTTGGAATATGGATTTTCTCTTGCAACCAGCATCTCCAGCACAGCAATTCTCATAAAGTATATCTTAGTTGTTGTGTCTTGTGTTAGTGTAGAAATGTACTGTTTATCAGTTTCTCATGAAGTGCCTGTTGGGTTATGTTTCACATGACTACTAGAGATGAGCGAGCGTACTCGTCCGGGCTTGATGCTCGTTCGAGTGTTGGGGTGTTCGTGATGCTCGTTGCTCGAGACGGGCACCACGCGATGTTCGAGTTACTTTCACTTTCATCACTGAGACATTAGCGCGCTTTTCTGGCCAATAGAAAGACAGGGAAGGCATTACAACTTCCTCCTGTGATGTTCCAGACCTATACCACCCCCCTGCAGTGAGTGGCTGGCGAGATCAGGTGTCACCCGAGTATTTAAATCTGCCCCGCCCGCGGCTCGCCACAGATGCATTCTGACAAAGATCAGGGACAGTGCTGCTGCTGGTGCTGCTGCTATAGGGAGAGCGTTAGGAGTTATTTTAGGCTTGAAGAATCCCGGCGGTCCTTCTTGGGGCCACATCTGACCGTGTGCAGTACTGTTAAAGCTGCTGTGAGCAGTGTTGCACTTTTTTTTTTTTTTATATTGGGTGTGCAGAGCATTGCGTCCGCAGTCTGCAGTCCTTGTACATACTATAGGGCCAGTACTGGTGAGGCAGGGAAAGAGATATACTGTCTATATAGGCAGTGGGCTTTTTCAAACAAATTTGGGAAAAATACTATCTTTGGGCTGCCTGTGATCGTCTTAAGTGTACTGCGTCTCTGCTGGGGGTAGTAGTCCTAATTATTAAGCAGCTAAGTGTTACAGCAGGCTTGCGCAAAGTTCTTTCCTGGCTCTGCGTTGCCCGTTACATCACCGCCGTCATCCCGTCCAGAGGGAAACAGTCTGCAGTCCTTGTACATAGTATAGGGCCAGTACTGGTGAGGCAGGGAAAGAGATATACTGTCTATATAGGCAGTGGGCTTTTTCAAGCGAATTTGGGAAAAATACTATCTTTGGGCTGCCTGTGATCGTCTTGAGTGTACTGCATCTCTGCTGGGGGTAGTAGTCCTAATTATTATGCAGCTAAGTGTTAAAGCAGGCTTGCACAAAATTCTTTCCTGGCTCTGCGTTGCCCGTTACATCACCGCCGTCATCCCGTCCAGAGGGAAACAGTCTGCAGTCCTTGTACATAGTATAGGGCCAGTACTGGTGAGGCAGGGAAAGAGATATACTGTCTATATAGGCAGTGGGCTTTTTTTGAAGCAAATTTGGAAAAAATACTATCTTTGGGCTGCCTGTGATCGTCTTGAGTGTACTGCGTCTCTGCTGGGGGTAGTAGTCCTAATTATTACGCAGCTAAGTGTTACAGCAGGCGTGCGCAAAATTCTTTCCTGGCTCTGTGTTGCCCGTTACATCACCGCCGTCATCCCGTCCAGAGGGAAACACTATACATATATACGCTGCCCACAGTATCTGTCTGCTGTCTTAGCTCAGCCTTTAAAAAAATAGAAGCAAAATACTTAAGGCCTACTAGTGGCCTTTGGACACTTGACTGCTTCTGCGCTGTGAATTCCACTAGCTCAGTCATACGCACCTACGTCTCACTACAGGCTTGCGCAAAATTCTTTCCTGGCTCTGCTGTGCGTTCCGTAAGCGAAGTCAGCCTCCAACCACAGGCCAATAAGCGGCACATTTATTTACAGCGTTCTGTTTCTGCACTACTGGTAATACACCATGCTGAGGGGTAGGGGTAGGCCTAGAGGACGTGGACGCGGGCGAGGACGCGGAGGCCCAGGTCGGGGTGTGGGCACAGGCCGAGCTCCTGATCCAGGTGTGTCACAGCCGACTGCTTCGGGATTGGGAGATTGGCACGTTTCTGGCGTCCCCAGATTAATCTCACAGTTGATGGGTCCGCGCGGTAGACCTTTGTTGGGAAATGAGCGGTGTGAGCGGGTCCTGTCGTGGATGGCAGAGGGTGCGTCCAGCAATCTGTCGGCCGCCCAGAGTTCTATGCCGTCCACTGCTGCAACTCTGGGTCCTCTGGCTGCTGCTCCTCCTTCCTCCCAGCCTCCTCACTCCATTACAGTGACGCATTCTGAGGAGCGGGCAGACTCCCGGGAACTGTTCTCGGGCCCCTGCCCAGAATGGGCAGCATTGGTTCCTCTCCCGCCGGAGGAGTTTGTCGTGGCCGATGCCCAACCTTTGGAAAGTTCCCGGGGTCCGGGGGATGGGGCTGGGGACTTCCGGCGGCTGTCTCGGGAGCTTTCGGTGGGTGAGGAGGACAACGACGATGAGACACAGTTGTCTGTCACTCAGGTGGTAGTGATTGCGGTGGGTCCGAGGGAGGAGCGCGCAGAGGATTCGGAGGGAGAGCAGCGGGGCGATGGGGTGACTGGCCCCACCTGGTTTGCTGGGCCTGCTGGGGACGGGTCTTCGGAGGGGGAGGCAGGTGCGGCGGCGGGGCAGGTTGGAGGAGGCGGTGCGGTGGCCAGGGGTAGAGGCAGGGCCAGACCAAGTGGTCCACCAACTGTTTCCCAGGGTGCCCCCTCGCGCCATGCCACCCTGCAGAGACCGAGGTGCTCAAAGGTCTGGCAGTTTTTCACTGAGAGTGCGGACGACCGACGAACTGTGGTGTGCAGGGTTTGTCGCGCCGGGATCGGCCGTGGGGCCGCCACCGCCGGCCTCACCGCCACCAGCGTGCGCGGACATGTGATGGCCAAGCACCCCACGGGGTGGGACGGGGGCGGTTCGCCACCTCCGGTTTGCACCGCTGCCTCTCCCCCTGTGCCCCGGCCTGCCACTGAGATCCAACCCCCCTCTCAGGACACGGGCACTACCGTCTCCCGGCCTGCGCCCACACCCTCACCTCCGCTGTCCTCGGCCCCATCCAGCCGTCGCTAGCGCAGGTGTTTGAGCGCAGGCGCAGGTGCGCAGCCACACACCCGCACGCTCAGGCGTTGAACGTGCACATGGCCAAGGTGATCGGCCTGGAGGTGCTGCCGTGTAGGCTTGTGGAGATGGAGGCTTTCAGGGGCGTGATGGCGGCGGCGGCCCCGCGCTGCTCGGTTCCCGGTCGCCACTGCTTTTCCCGGTGTGCCGTCCCAGCCCTGCACGACCACGTCTCCCGCGGCATTGTACGCGCCCTCACCGATGCGGTTGCTGCCGGGGTCCGCTTGGCGGCGGACACGTGGACGGGCGCGGGCGGGCAGGGCCACTGTATCTCCCTGGCGGCGCATTGGGTGAATTTGGTGGAGGCTGGGGCCGAGTCGGAGCCTGGGGCCGCTCACGTCCTACCCACCCCCAGAGTTGCGGGCCTCAGCTCGGTGCTGGTGTCTGCGGTAGTGTATGCTTCCTCCACTGGGCCACCCTCCTCCTCCTCCTCCCATGCAGCCTCTGTCTCGCAATCGGGATGTGTCAACAGCAGCGCGTCGCCGGCAGTCGGTGTCGCGCGGCGTGGCGGTGCGGCGGTGGCCGGGCGTCGGCGGGCCGTGCTGAGGCTACTCAGCTTGGGAGGGAAGAGGCGCACGGCCCGCGGGCTGCTGCGGGGTCTGGCAGAGCGGACCGGCCGCTGGCTTGCGCCGCTGGGCCTCCGGCCGGGCGTGGTCGTGTGTGACGGCGGCCATAGGTTGGTGGCGGTTCTGCAGCTCGGCAGCCTCATGCACGTGCTATGCCTGGCCCGCGTCTTTAGTTTGGTGGTTCAGCGCTTTCTGGGAAGCTGCCCACGCTTGTCGGACCTGCTCGGAGGGGTGCGCCAGCTCGGCGCACATTTCCGCGGGTCCAAGGTGGACGCTGCCGCCCTGCGGACCCTGCGACATTGGTTTGGTCTGCCGGTGCACCGACTGCTGTGCGGCGTGCCCACACGGTGGAGCTCTGCGCTCCACGTGTTGGCCGGGCTCTATGAGCGGCGTGGAGCTATAGTGGAGTGCTAGCTCCAGCATGGGCGGCGTAGTGGGAGTCAGCCTCCTCGGTTCTTTGCGGAGGGGTGGGCCTGGTTGGCGGACGTCTGCCGGGTCCTTGGAGGCTTTGGGGGGTCTGCCCAGGTGGTGAGCGGGGATGCTGCAATCATTGGCGTCGCGATTCCTCTGCTGTGCCTCTTGAGAGGTTCCCTGCAAAGCATAAAGGCAGACGCTTTGCGCTCGGAAACGGAGGCGGGGGAGGACGGTGTGTCGCTGGATGGTCGGAGCACCCTCATGTCTATATCTCAGTGCGTTGAGGAGGAGGGGGAGGAGCATGAGGAGGAGGGGGAAGAGACGGCTTGGCCCACTGCTGAGGGTACCCATGCTGCTTGCCTGTCATCCTTTCGGCGTGTGTGGCCGGAGGAGGAGGAGGAGGATCCTGGGGGTGATCTTCCTAGTGGGGACGGCCATGTGTTGCATACGGGTACCCTGGCGCACATGGCTGACTTCATGTTGGGATGCCTTTCTCGTGACCCTCGCGTTACACGCATTCTGGCCACTACGGATTGCTGGGTGTACACACTGCTCGGCGCACGGTGTGGGGAGGGCCTTTCCACTCTCGTTACCGGAGAGGGGGGGGGGGGGGTTCGGGAGTGATGCTATGCCACAGAGCGCTGGTGGACAAACTGATGGTGGACTTCCCATCCGACAGCGCTGGTGGCCGAGGGCGCAGTTCCGAGGGCCAGGCGGCGGGGGAGGCGCGGAGATCGGGCAGCGTGTACGGCGCGGGCGGGGGAGTATTCTCCAGGGCCTTTGCCGGCTTTGTGGCTCCCCGGCGGGACTGTGTCGCCGCTCCCCGGTCGGGGCTGGGTTGGCGGGAGCACTGTGGAGGGGATGGTGGGGGAGTGCGTGGCCGATCGCGCGGCCGTCCTCGGTGGCGCCTCTGCCCCCTGCAGCTGCTGGGTGTCGAAGCTGGACACGTGGCCTGGGCTCGCGCTGTATGCCCTGGAGGTGCTTGCTTGTCCTGCGGCTGGCGTCTTGTCGGAGAGGGTGTTTGGTGCGACTGGGGGAGTCATCACGGATGGGCGTGCCCGCCTGTCGGCCGACAGTGCCGACGGGCTTGCACTCATCGAGATGAACGGGGCCTGGGTTTCCCCGGACTTCTCTTCTCCACCAGCGGACAGCAGCGATACCTAAACAATACGTAGGCTGCACCCGCGGATGGAAGCATCGTTCTCTATCACCATCAAAAACGGGGACCTTTTAGCTTCATCAATCTGTGTATAATATTCATCCTCCTCCTCCTCCTGCTCCTTCTCCTGAAACCTCACATAATCACGCCGAACGGGCAATTTTTCTTAGGCCCACAAGGCTCAGTCATATAATTTTTCTAAACAATTTTTATACGTTTCAATGCACATTAAAGCGTTGAAACTTTCACCTGAACCAATTTTTATTTTAACTGGGCTGCCTCCAGGCCTAGTTACCAATTAAGCCACATTAACCAAAGCGATTAATGGGTTTCACCTGCCCTCTTGGTTGGGCATGGGCAATTTTTCTGAGGTACATTGGTACTGTTGGTACACCAATTTTTTTGGGCCCTCGCCTACAGTGTAATCCAATTAATTTTTTGCCCACCTGCATTACAGCTGACGTTACATCAGCTGTGCTGGGCACTGCAAGGGGATATATTTATGTACCGACAGTGGGTTCCAGGGAGCCACCCATGCTGTCGGTCCACACGGAGTTGTAACTACATGTGTCCACTTCTAAAGAACCCCAGTCTGACTGGGGCATGCAGTGTGGGCCGAAGCCCACCTGCATTAAACATGACATTACCTCAGCTGTGATGGGCAATGCTATGGGATATATTTATGTGCCGCTGGTGGCTTCCTGGCACCCACCCATGCTGTCGGTCCACAGGGACTTCACAATAGGGAGTTGTACCTGCCTGTGTCTATGAATTAAAAAGCCCGGTCAGGTTGGGGCATGCAGTGTGGGCCGAAGCCCACCTGCATTTAATCTGACGTTAGCTCTGCTGTCCTGGGCACTGCAATGGGATACATTTATGTACAGCCGGTGGGTTCCAGGGAGCCACCCATGCTGTCGGTCCATACGGAGTTGTAACTGCATGTGTCCACTTCTAAAGAACCCCAGTCTGACTGGGGCATGCAGTGTGGGCCGAAGCCCACCTGCATTAAACCTGACGTTACCTCAGCTGTAATGGGCAATGCAATGGGATATATTTATGTACCGCCGGTGGGATCCAGGGAGCCACCCATGCTGTGGATGCACACGGAATTCCCATTGCGGAGTTCTACCTGCCTGTGACTATTTATAAAAAAACGCGGTCTGACTGGGGCATGCAGACACCTTGACAGAATGAATAGTGTGTGGCACATAGGTTCCCCATTGCTATGCCCACGTGTGCAGCTCCTGATGGCGGTGGCACAGGATTATATTTCTCATTGCTTCTGTACAGCATTGTGGGCTATCGCCCCGCCCCTTTTGGGGAGGGTCGCTGCTTGGCCGTGCCAGCCCTCTGCGGTGTGTGCCTGCGGTTCCTCCTCATGGCAGACGCACTTATAAATACACATGAGTGTGGAGTGGCATGAGGGCAGCTGAAGGCTGCGCAGGGACGATTTGGTGTGCGCTGTGAACACTGGGTCGTGCGGGGGGGGGGGGGGTTGGGCAGCATGTGGCCCGGGAGAAGTGGCAGCGGAGTGTCATGCAGGCGGTGGTTGTGCTTTGTTGGAGGTAGTGTGGTGCTTGGCTAGGGTATGCATTGCTAATGAGGGCTTTTCAGAAGTAAAAATTGTTGGGAGGCGGGGGGGGGGAGCCCACTCTTGCCGCTATTGTGGCTTAATGGTGGGACCTGGGAACTTGAGGTGCAGCCCAACATGTAGCCCCTCGCCTGCCCTATCCGTTGCTGTGTCGTTCCCATCACTTTCTTGAATTGCCCAGATTTTCACAAATGGAAACCATAGCGAGCATCGGCGATATACAGGAATGCTTGGGTCGCCCGTTGACTTCAGTGGGGTTCGTTACTGGAAACGAACCCTCGAGCATCGCGAGGATTTCGTCCCGAGTAGCGAGCACTCGAGCATTTTGGTGCTCGCTCATCTCTAAACCTGATCCTTGTCATCACTGGGTAGACTTTCCACTGCAGATTTAAAGTCTTTAATGTACAGGTTGCAGTCATGAAGCATTCTTTGAAGCTGTTGAATCAAATTAGGATTGACAACAGATGCATTTTTACATCTTATATTCATTTGTTCTTCATCACTGACAAAATAAATTTGTAAACATGTATGCTGATGTACAGGAGATGGCAATAAACTACCTATTAAGTGGTAAACCTGTCCTTGAACTTTGAAGGTAGGCATGAAATTTCCTTCCGCAACCTGCTTAGCTCCAAAAGAAGTCATTTGGAAAGCACTGTTGTATTTTTGGATTGAATTCAAAAAGTGTTCACTTTCAGGATGTTCCCCTATGAAAAGGGAATTAAGAAGTATGGGTAGGTCTGTAAATGGAGGAAGTTGAACTTTACAGTTAGGACTTAGTTAAAAATGCAATCTTTAATCATATAACTTGACATAGCTTATCATTTAAGCATGACATAGTTTGTTTTTTATTGTAATAAATTTCAAAGTAAAAAGGGAATATTTCTCCTGCTGCCACCAACTCGCAGGCACAACCATAGGTAGTGGGTTTTAACATTTCCTCCCTGTAATCTTCTTCTGTTAAATAATTACTACCTCTCCCATCATCCGTCCAGACTTTCAACCTCTGCCAACAGCACAGTACATGGTTGACAATAAGACAGCGGATGTAGCTGCTTCTAGTTGGATTTCCATAAAGTAAATAAGATAGAGTGGAAAAGACAGGAACCATCTGGAGGAATATTTACTACTTTGTGTGGGGTAGCGCGCCCATCAACAATCATGAATTCAATGTTTACAAATAAATTCAGATAAGATAGATTTAATAGTTTAATGGGAAATAAATTACATTTTTTTCAAGATTCACAATTTTATTGTAAATTATCACGGATGGACAATGAATTTCTCAAAAACGCCTGCCTATTACCTGAAGTTAAAGGCCTAAAGGTAGCGTGTGTGCCAAAAAGAACTTTCCTAGGCTTTATATATTTTTGAAAATAAACCCTCTCTCATAAATTGTATTTCTTGCTGAATTTCAGCGCATAGGCAGATAGAAGAGAGATTTTTTCATTACATACAGACCAGTTAGATTCCTCTCAGTGTATAGGCTGACAGAAGAGAGATCTTTCTCAAACTGTATGTAAAAATTTCTCCACACAAATTGTCCACCTCACACACGCTGTTTATCATACACAGGTAAGTTAGATTTTTCTCAGTCTTTAACCCCTTAGTGACCAAGCCTGTTTGCGCCTTAATGACCAGGCCAAATTTTGCAAATCTGACATGTGTCACTTTAACATGGAAAAACACCAGAAAGGTTTTGCATATCCAAGCGATTCTGACATTGTTTTTTCGCCACATGTTGTACTTCATTTAAGCGGAAAAATTAGACCGATAGAATTTGTGTTTATTTATTAAAAGCGCCAAAATTGGGAAGATTTTGAAAAAAATCGTCATTTTTTCACATTTCCAACTGCAATATCTTAAATATGTGCAAACATAATATAGAAAATTTTGCTAAGATTTATATTTCCACCCATTTACTTTATTTTGGGCGCACATTGGAAAAACTTTCGTTTTTTTTTTTTTAACCATTTAGGAGACGTACAAATTTAACATTACTTTTTAGCATTTTGAGGAACACTTTTTTTTCCTACACCAAGCCAAGATTGGAAAGGCTCATGAGTGTCAGAATAATAGAAACCCCCACAAATGACCCCATTTTAAAAACTACACCCCTTAGTGTATTCACTGAGGGGTGCATGAGTATTTTGACCCCACAGTTTTTTTTCAGGAATTAATTTAATTTAGAGGAGAAAAAGTAAAATTTCATATTTTTGCAAATCTATCATTTTAAAGACATATTTTTTTCCTATAGTTTACATGAAAATGAGGATTTACACCCCAAAATGGATACCCTGTTTCTCCCGTGTTCAGACATATACCAATTGTGGCCCTAATGTTATATCTGAGTCCACAACGGGGCCCACAATGAAAGGAGTAGTCAGTGTCTTTCAAAACAGAAATTTTGCTTGAAGTCCTTTTAGACCCCATAGCACACATGTAGAGTTCTTGAGCGCCCAAAACCATAGAAAACCCCCACAAATGACCCCATTTTGAAAACCAGACCCCTTAAGGAATTTATCTAGGGGTGTACTGCATATTTTGACCCCACCGTTTTTGAATGAATTCAAGCCAATCAGAAGGAAAAAATTGTGATTTTCGTTTTTTTGGCATTTCTGTCATTTTAAAAACAGCTTTTTTTGTACAGCACACATATGAATGAAGACTTGCACCCAAAAATGGATACCCCTGTTTTTCCCGTGTTCAGTGACATACCCATTGTGGCCCTAATCTTATGTCTGGATGCACAACAGAGCCCAAAATGAAAGGCGTAGTCGGTGGCTTTCAGAACATAGATTTTGCTTGGAGTCCTTTTAGGCCCCATTGCCCACTTGTAGAGTTCTTGAGCGCCCAAAACCATATAGAACCCCCACAAATGACCCCATTTTGAAAACTAGACCCCTTAATGAATTTATCTAGGGGTGTACTGTGTATTTTAACCCTACAATTTTTGAATAGATCTAAGCGAAGCAGTAAGAAAAAATTACAATTTTCATTTTTTGGGCTATTGCGTCAATTTAAAAACAGGTTTTTTTTTGTACAGCACACCTATAAATGAAGACTTTCACCCCAAAATGGATACCCCTGTTTGTCCCGTGTTCAGAAACATACCCATTGTGGCCCTAATAGACTTACAGGACACATGGCTAGGCCTACAATTAAAGGAATACCCGTTGGATTTCAGGGTACAACTGAATACATTCCAGGCCCAATTGCCCACTTATAGAGCCATTGAGCAGCCTAAACTATAAAGAATCCCCTCAAATGACCCCATTTTGAAAACTAGACCCATTAACAAATTCATCTAGGGGTGTACTGCATATTTTGACTCCACAGTATTTGAATGAATCTAAGCAAAGCAGAAGGAAAAAGTTACGATTTTCAATTTTTTTGGCAATTTTTTAAATTTAAAAACAGTTTTTTTGTACAGTGTACATAGGAATGAAGACATTCACCCCAAAATGGATCCCCCGTTTGTCCCGTGTTCAAAAACATACCCATTGTGGCCCCAATCTACTTACAGGACCCATGGCAAGGCCTATAAAGGAGGGAACACCCGTTGGATTTCAGGGCACAACTGAATAAATCCCAGGCCCCATTGCTTATTTGTACGGAATAAAAATTGATTCCCTAAAAATCCCCCCCCCCCTCCGCGCCCTTTTTGGCGTTCGCAAATCTTAGATAAAAGTAATAATGTGAACTGTGTAGTATGGGGTGTGAAAAGTGGCGCTCTGTGAGTCTCCGTAAGCTTGATGAGGTGCGGCGCTCTCACACAGAAGACGCTAAACAAGGTGCTCCTGGAACTGCAGGAAGGCGAGCGTTCCCGGGGCTTCTTGTAAAATACGTATTACAGGTAGCGGTCTGAATAACGCCGGGCTCACGCAGCCGTAGGCGGAATCCACTTGCGGAGGCCCGCAGCGGATCCCAGCTGTGAGCCGGCCGTGACCCTGCATACGGCCGCGTAATGTACTGCGTATAACTGCATATTTACACAGGCGGTCATGCGCAGTACACCTTTTTTTTGTTTGTATTTCCCACACTGTCGCTTAGCGATGATGCGGGAACTCGCAGCCCGTACACAACGTAGTTGCGTATGGGCAGCGGGTACATCCACGACCATGGAGCACAATGGGCTCTATGTTACGGATATCCACGGTAAAATAGAACCTGCTGCGTTCTCTTTTCTGCGAGTGGATTACGCAATTCCGACCCACTAATGTGAGCGGAATTGTGTAATCCAATGCGATTGATCTGCGTATTAGCGCGGATCAGACACATGCGGAATCCGTAATTCCTATCCAGTCATGTGAGACCGACCTATGTTAGAGCGCTACTTTTTTATTACGTGACCAGGGACCGCTCAACGAGGCCACCCATCACTGCTCCAGGCTCGCCAGCAAGGAGATTTTAAGTTTCCTGGGCTCCCCGACTCCTGCGCATGTGTCCGGTATTTTGCCGGCAGTCACATATGCAGAATCCGAGTAAGTTCACGGATGAGGATCGCATCGGGGTGCAAAAACAGAAGCCTCCAGTAAAAAGTTTCATCTCCTCTCACTGATCGCATCGGTGAGGGGAGATGAAACTTCAATTTTAAAAAAAAACTTTTACGTGATCGCCATTATCCATTGTATAACGGCAAAGACGATTTTTCTCAGTCTATGATATATCCAATGGATATATCATATCCATTGGATAGCGCCGATCGCAATGCCGGGGGGGGGCAGCCCGGGATGACAGCTCCATGCTCTCGGCTACCTGCGGGCACCGACAGCATGGAGCTGTCACTTCCACAGCCCGAGGGGCTTTAATCTCTGCAGGAGGCGTGTTTTTACATCCTCAGAGAATAAAGCCCACTTCGGGAGGACGTAAAAACACTATGGGCTGGTTGTTAAGGGGTTAAGCAGATAGAAAAGAGATTTTTGTCAGACTGTATGTGAAAATGTCCACCTCACACATACTGTTTATTACATACAGGCCAGTTAGATTCTTTCAGTGTATAGGCTGATAAAAGAGAGATTTTCCTCAGACTGTGTGTAAAAATTTCCCTCCACAAATGTCCACCTCACACGCTGCTCATTACACACAGATCAGATTCTTCTCAGTGTATAGGCAGAAAAAAAGAGAGATTTTCCTCAGACTGTATGTGAAAATGCCAATACACAGAATGTCCACCTCTCACACGCTATTTATTACACACAGGTCAGTTAGATTTATCTCAGTATGTAAGCAAATAGAAAAGAGATTTTTGTCAGACTGTATGTAAAAATGTCCACCTTACACACGCAGTTTATTACACACAGGTAAGATAGAGTTTTATCAGCGTATAGGCATAAAAGAGAGATTTTCCTCAAACTGTATGTGAAAATGTCCACCTCACACACGCTGTTTATTACATGCAGGCCAGTTAAATTCTTTCAGTGTATAGGCTGATAAAAGAGAGAGATTTTCCTCAGACTGTGTGTGAAAATTTCCCTCCACAAAATGTCCTCCTCTCACACGCTGCTCATTACACACAGATCAGTTAGATTCCTCTCAGTGTATAGGCTGATAGGAGAGAGATTTATCTCAGACTGTATGTGATAATGTCACCCCACAGAATGTTCCATCTCACACACGCTCCTCATTTTTACCCTGAAAGGTAACACCCCTTTTTATTCAAATTTCCTACCCAGACTAAAAGTTGCAGCCCCTTGTTATATTTAAAGGCATACTCCATCCCAGCAGTCCATGTCCACTTCCTTTTGTACTTTACAGCCTTTCCATACATACGACAGTCAGTTTTATTCCTGTCAGTATATACTCATATTTCTAAATGCATTTTATTTTGCTGAGAAGATAACGGTCTCATATATTGCGGGGTACAGATATGTTATTAGTTATATAACATAGAAATGGTCATGCCAAATTTCAAGTTTGTGCAGTATAGATGTGTGTTATTAGTTACATTACATAGGGGGTCACTTACTTTTATGCATAGGATTGAATAATCAAGTTGCAACCCTTTAAATTTCCAATATTTAGTACGCAAAGAATGGTCATGGCAACTTTCACATTTGTGCAGTAAAAATTTGTGTAATTATTTGTTGCATTGGGAAGTGAGAGAATTGGATTACATACGTAAAATTAGGACGCTAATTATTTTCTGCTTAAAATTGAATAATTGAGTTGGGACCAATTAGATTTTCCTATTTATGACATAATCAATGCTCGTGCCAAATTTCAAGTTTCTATGATATTGGGAAGTGAGAGAATTAGATTCCGTACGTAAAATTTGGACGCTAATTCTTTTGCGCTTAGAAATGAATAATCGAGTTGGGACCCATTAACTTTTCCTATTTATGACATAATCAATGCCCGTGCCAAATTTCAAGTTTCTATGACATCAGCAAGTGAGAGAATTAGATTACGTAAGTAAAATTTGGATGCTAATTCTTTTGCGCTATAATTGAATAAGCGAGTTGGGACCCATTAACTTTTCCTATTTATGACATAATCAATTCCCGTGCCAAATTTCAAGTTTCTATGACATCGGCAAGTGAGAGAATTAGATTACGTAAGTAAAATTTGGATGCTAATTCTTTTGCACTAGAATTGAATAATCGAGTTAGGACCTTTTTACTTTTCCTATTTTGGACATAATCTTTGCTTGTGCCAAATTTCCTGTTTCTACGACATCGGGAAGTTGTAGAATTAGTGGCGAGTCAGTGAGTGAGTGAGTGAGTGAGTCAGTAAGGGCTTTCGTCTTTATATATATATAGATTGTGGGTTGAATGAAGATTGGTCACTAGTGCCTGATGGACACAGTTTACAGAATTCATTTGGGTGGATATCATCATCTTTATGAGATTCTGAATAACATCATTCAACCTATCTAGTTCCTAATATTAAAAGGAAATTGATACATATCTTTTTAGATTGTTGTGTGTACGCCTTTTAATCAATTATAATAAAGGTTATATTTTAGTTATTAGTCAGTTATGTTCGGTGATAGAATAAGAAGGTTTAAAGGACTATACTGCCACAATGAACACTGTAATTTTTTATATGGCAGGTTTTCTGTCAGGATGCATAGACACCGCACCCTGGCTAACAGGGTATTGGTATTCTCTAATAAAGAATTAGACACACATACTCAGGTCACGTCTATTAATCAAGCCTTTAAGAATCTAACTAAGGTCTATAAAGAGTTTGTACGTTCATGGTGGGAGGTGCAGGGACTCACCAATTATTTGGATAGTAAGATAGTGCTCTGTGGACTAATGCTCCAAATATTGCCACCCCGAAGTTGAGAAATGGCCCCTTTATGAGTAAATTGGAAAAGGAGGTCATGGAGAGTTCCTTCAGACTTATAAACTTGATGCTAGAAGAAGAAAAACAAAATCTTGTGAAGAATGGTAAAGCTCTTGAGGAGATGATTAAAGATATGAAAACATTTTCGATTATGAGAAGAAAGAACATGCATTAAAGCTGACGATTGAGAAATATACATGTTATCTAAAAGAACGTAAACATTTCCAATATAATAGAGATATGAATGATTTCAAGGAAAATAGAGTGTATGAAATGAGATCTCATACAGAATCTGAATTAAGCTCCTCAAAGGGAGAGCTTTCTAGCAATGAGTCATCCAGGACGGGCCATTAGCCCGAGAGATCTAGAGGAAGAGGTGGCAATAGATCAAGGACACATAGTAGACCGAGATTCAATCCGAATGAGGGGCGTTTTTTAGGCCAGCCAATCTCGAATTACATGTTGAGAGATCGGGGATCAATAAATTTAATAATGGATCCCGTAGTGATTTATATGGTAACTCAGTCACCCTCTCCGGCCATGGAGGACGAACTCCAGATTATTAACCTATCATCTGGAACTTTATCGATTGAGGAACAATCAGTGATGAAGAAGGGTCTATCCTTTATTCCTATGAACAGGTTTGACTGTTTTATTTGGACTAAAGATGTGACCCTCTTTTTGCAGAGGCTATGCTGGCACATGTTTTTCTTGATACAAGATAGAAAGAAATGTGCAGAAATGGGCCTTGATCTTAGTGATCCGGAGGCGGTCAGTATATTGGAGGCATTGGAACAAGAAGGAGAAAGGAACCTGGGGCATGGCCCCTTTACATGGTTGAAACCCAAGAAAATCAATTTACCATCAGAGGAATCTCCATGTATTCATATCTTTGAAAGAATAGTCAATGAGGAATTCATTTGTTATCAAAAGATAAGAGTTTTAGGCATCCGAATTTAACATCAAAAGAAAAAAAAGCACTGGTGTCTATAGAAACAGATATCAACATTGTAATTAAACCCTCCGATAAGGGGGGCAACATTGTGGTACTTGACTGTAAGAGGTATCGAAACGTGTTTACGTATATTGGATGATAGATCTACTTATGAGATCCTACGCCAAGATCCTACAGACCGATGTTAGTGAACTCAAAGATATCTTGTTAGCATCAAAAAAGACTCCTTGATTGGAGAGAAGGAATATCTTTTTATGTGACCTCAGAACCCAGAAATTGCAACCTTTTACAGGTTGCCCAAGGTGTACAAAGGTCTGTCACCGCTAAATGGTAGGCCTATCATTTCAGGCATAGACAGTTTGACTCAAGGGATTAGCAAGTATCTGGCTGTTATTTTGAGACCATTCGTTGAGGCATTACCAGCCTAAAGGAGAGACACTACTGACATATTGAAGCGCCTGGAGGGGTTGTCTCTCATTCGTCCTCGAGTGGAACTACTTCCTGTTCGAGGGCAAGTACTTCCATCAGCTCAGGTGAATGGCTATGGGGAGCACATGTGCCCCCAGTTATGCCAATCTATACCTGGGCTGGTGGGAGGAAATAACAGTTTTTTGCAAAGTGAATGAGAGTTGGACATTATCGATAAGGTTTTTCCCGTCACCAGTGGATAAGGTATATCAATGACGTCCTAATCCTTTGGACGGGTCGGACTGAGGAGTTCTTTGAGTTTGTGGGACATCTAAACAAGAATAATCTAGGCCTACTCCTTACAGTGGAAATTGATCTTGTAAAAATTACTTTTCTGGACCTGTGTATTTCCCAGTCGCAAGAGGGTTTGCTGGAAACTACAATTTTCTGGAAAGAAAGAGCGACTAACACATTAATTCACCGGACCAGTCATCATCCAACATCACTCAAGTGTGGAATTTCTAAAGGTCAGTTTATCATAGTGAGGCATAACTGCTTGAGTGAAGATGAATTTAGGGCCAAATCTCAAGAGATGCTGCAAAGATTTGTAAGCAGAAGATATCCAGAGGATGTGGTGTCTGAGGCAAGTAACTTTGCAATACAATCAAGGAGAGAGAATCTATGGGAAGTAAAACCAAAGCCAGCTAGTGACAGATTGATACGAGTTATTGGAACCTTCGATGATAGGTCCAGAGAGGTGAGAAATATTCTTACAAAATATTGGAGTATTTTTCAGAGGGATCCAGACCTCAATGAATGTCTTTCAGACTGATCCTTGATTACCTTTAGACGTGGCAGGAACCACAGGGATCACCTGGTACACAGTCATTTACCACCATTACCATCAGCAAGGACATGGCTCCAGATGGAACCATTGAGGGGATTTTATCCCTGTTCTGGCTGTAAAGCCTGTAGATACATGAGATGTAGTACAACATTTAGAAGTTCATCTACTGGTAAGGAATACACAATCAGAGATTTCATGAATTGTAAGTCCAGCAGGGTTGTGTACATGCCATCGGGATAATTAGCTTCTGCCTAATTGGTTTCTTTTTGCCTTCCTCTTGATCAAAAAGGGAGGGTTGAAACAAGTTTAAAAAGATGGACATAGTCGTCATTCAGTCTAACATACTGTGTTACTATGTCTGACTCAAAGTTAGTGGGATTTCGAGAAATCTCAATTACATGTTGC
The DNA here is from genome assembly GCF_035609145.1 of Eleutherodactylus coqui. NCBI lineage: Eukaryota > Metazoa > Chordata > Amphibia > Anura > Eleutherodactylidae > Eleutherodactylus > Eleutherodactylus coqui. The sequence continues at coordinate 18,299,022 of NC_089844.1, forward strand.
TAAAAAATTGCAGCATAAATTGACCTGTGATGCAGATTTTATATTTGCAGCATGTCAATTTATGCTGCAATTTTGTAACATTGATTTCACCTCTTCAAATGAAATTTGCACCAAAATCCATGTAAAAATCCACATATAACATCTCCACCAAAATCCACTGTGGGTTTTTCGCTGCAGAAATGAGACTATATGTGAGAGCAGCCTACAAGTTCTTAGTACATTATAGCATTACCGATGCAGCTCTCTTACATTTGTAATAATCGGCTAATCTCCCATCACACTGGAAGTTTTCAGAACTTTCCTTTGTGAACTTTACTTTCTGTTGTTTTTAACTGCAAATTATTGTAGGAGTAAAAAGAGATTTCTTACAATAACTGCCAGATACAGAATGATGAAATCCATCGCTCCTTATAGCTAACCAGGCAGAACCTTCTGGAAATCTTAAATTATCTTTGTAATGATATAACTGTTCAGAGAAAATGTATATAAACTGCTGCCTGTAGCTGGTTGATGCTGCAGTGCTGGAGATCTGCATGCTGTCACCATGTCGGAGAAGTGAAGCTGCTGTGGAGATCATGGACCTGCCTTCCATCACTCATCATGTGTGTTCTGTATTAAACTATCTGCTCCTCCTGTGTGTAGCATCTTCTGGAAGAGAAACATCAAGTCCATCGTCACCATGTAAACTCTCATCCAACAAGCCACCATTCGAATATAAATATTACCAGGAAGGAGACGTCATCATCGGGGGCATCTTTTCTGCACATTATTTCCAAGCTGCAGATAATTCTTATGCATTCTTACAGGCGAGACTTATATGCACAATGTAAGTAAATGTTCCTTCTGTTCCTATACTTGTTACTTTTTCCACATAAGTTACGGGATGCCCAGTGCAGTGTACACCGACCAGCCATAGCACTGTAACAGACAGGTGAGGTGAATAACATTGATTATCTGGTGACCACGGCTCTTGTTAGGGGGTGGAATATATTAGACAGCAAGCGATAAGTGAGTTCTGGAAGCAGAAAATGGGCAAATGAAAGGGCAGTTGTGACTTTGACAAAGCTAAGTTATAATATCTAGCCGACTGGGTGCGAGCATCTCCAAGGTGCCAGATGGTTAATACATATCAAAGTGGTTGGTGACAGGGTCATGAGTGCCAGAGACTCATGAGAGAAGTGAAGACTAGGCCGTCTGGTCTGATCTCATTCTGGAGCTGCTTTAGTTCACATATCTGACAGGAAGGTGTCAGATCACAAAGGGACATCACACCTTGTAGCCACAGACCTGTCAGAGTGCTCATGTGACCCTATCCAGCATTTAATAAGCCTGCAATGGGCACGTGAGATTGAGAACTGGACTGTGGAGCAATAGAAGAAGGCAGCCTGGTCTGATTAATCACATCTTTCAATTGAAACACTGGGTATGTGAGTTACTTGGGGAAGGAACAGCACCAATATGCAATATGGGAAGAAAAAAAATGTTGTAAGATGTGTTTAAAAATTAGTCTGATTTCCATATTAGGTTCTTAAAATTATCAAGCAAAGATCTACAAGTAGTTCCTATAATGTCCAAATACAGGGAGCCCTGTCTGCTGGCTGAGGTGGATATCCAGCATGTCGGTGTACATCTCTGGGCGCAGTATGGAAAGCGGGTCACAGTCTATTACTATAGGTTAGCACTGTTATTGTGCCAATATGACTGATAGACCAGTTTTGCATGCCAGACAGTGAGGATGTGTGCAGCAACTAATATATTAATTTACACATAAGTATGTTATCAGATTTACTCTCTGGGCAAGAGGAGGTGACGGGATGTTTAACTATCTGCACAGGTGAGACACCAGTGTTTCTGTTCAGTCCCACAGATATCATTATGGAGACTGGGAGTTTTGCTCTCCTATTCTCTATTCCTGCTTGTGGGAAAATCTACGAGACAAGTGACATTGTTGCCTGAGGAAAGAATACTGAATCTCGCTACAGAACACATGTGTGTGAAGCCCATGGATTCCAATGGGTTCTTTTAGGCTACAAGATATCTCTCCTGTGAAGGAGCCCGTTGGAATTCATGGGCTTCACATGCATGTGTTTTCTAGTGAGATTTTGTAGCCTGTGTGAAAAAATTCCTAAAGAGAACGTGCCGCCGTGTGTTCGGCTTCTTCCTAGGATACGAGTCAGAAATGTACCTCCACTATTATTCACAAAAGCATGACTACTTTTTAATTCAGCTATTCATGTGCAATGTGACACGACTGCAGGGAGACTGTTACCTGGAGCAACATATAGAATCCTAAAATGAGTTGGAATGGACCTCTAGGGTCATCGGGTCAAACCCCCTGCTCAGTGCGGGATTTGCTGGGTCATTCCGGACAGATGTTTGTCCAGCCTTTGCTTGAACACTTCCCATGGTAACCTGTTCCACTCAGTGATTATCCTCAAAATCAGAAAGTTTTTTCTAATATCTAATCTGTGTCTCCTCCCTTTCAGTTTCATTCCATTGCTTCTAGTCTTTCCATATGCAAAGGAGAATAGGGCTGATCCCTCTGCAGTGTGACAGCCCTTCAGATATTTGTAGTCTGCTCTCAGCCTTCTTTTTTGCAAGATAAACATTCCCAGATCCTTTAACCGTTCTTCATAGGACATGATTTGCAGACCGCTAACCCTCTTGGTAACTCTTCTCTGAACTTGCTCCAGTTTGTCTATGTCTTTTTTAAAGTGGGGTGCCCAGAACTGGACACAGTATTCCAGATGAAGTCTGACTAAGGAAGAGTAGAGGGGGTAAATGACCTCACGTGATCTAAACTCTATGCTTCTCTTAGTACATCCCAGAATTGTGTCTGCCTTTTTGGCTGCAGCATCACAATGTTGACTCATGTTCAGTCTATCTTCTATTAGTATACCCGTCTTTTTCACCTGTGCTGCTGCTTAGATCAATTCCTCCCAATCTGTATGTGCTTTTTTCATTTTTCTTGCCCAGATGTAGGACTTGCATTTCTTCTTGTTAAATACCATTCTTTAAGTCGCTGCCCACTGTGCAAGCTTTTCTAGATCTTTTTGAATACTCTCTCTCTCTGCCCTAGTGTTAGCTAATCCTCCTAGGTTTGTGTCATCGGCAAATCTGATCAGTTTCCCATCAATTTCCTTCTCCAGATCATTCATAAAAATGTTGAACAACACTGGGCCTTGGACAGAGCCTTGTGGTACCCCAATTGATATATTCTTCCACTTGGATGTACAGCCATTTATGACCACTCTTTGAGTACGATCACTCAGCCAATTCTGAATCGACCTAACAGTTGCCTTGTCAATCCCATATTTGGTCATTTTTTCAATAAGTATAGTACATGATACTTTGTCAAATGCTTTACTAAGGTCAAGAATAATGTCACCGAGGCAGAAAAGTTCAACTCAAGAAAAACTATATCCACCGCATTTCCCTGATCAACCCAGTCAGTGATACTATCATAGAAGGAAATTAGATTAGCCTGGCATCACTTGTTTGTTACAAACCCATGCTGGCTCTGGTTAATTACTCAATTTTTAACCAAGTACTTGTATACATGCTGTTTAATAATTTGTTCAAAGATCTTTCCCAGTATAGAAGTCTTTCCCAGTATTGGCTAATGCAGCACCATCTTTCATTGGCTGACGCCGCTTGAGTTGGCAAATCACAGCCATTCAATGATGTCATTGAATGGCTGTGATTGGCTAACGCAGCGCCAGCTTTCATTGATTGATGACACCTGAGTTAGCCAATCAGAGTATTAGCTTTCTGGAGGTGGGGATTTCAAGCCACGCATCCAGAAAGCAATGCTCTATCGGGAAGGAGGAGTGAGCGACAGCCTGCAGCAGTGCCGCAGAATACCGTGGGAGGTGAGTACTTTTTAATTTTTTCCTACACCGTATTCCCGGCGTATAAGTCGACAGTTGGGGGGTCGTCTTATATGCCCAGTCTCCTTATACATCGGAATATACGGTACTCGATATACTCACTACTCACCACGCGGTGCTTGAGTAAATTTAATTTCCCTTCCCCACAGGTTTAGCGCCATTTCTTATCCAATCGACATGCAGGGAAGGGTTTGCCACTTCCTGCTGAGACGTGCCAACCCTCTGCACGTCTACAGCAGTGACTGGTTGGGCTGATCCGGTGACCGCCGAGTATTTGACCTCCGGCCACCAGCGACTCGCCTCAGACGCATGCTGCATGATATTGGGGATAGAGCTGCTGCTGCTATAGGGAAATCATTGGGGTACGGATTAGGTTGCAGATAGGCAGGCATCCTTACTACCAGAACCCAACAGTCATTTCTAGAACTACTACTCCTCTCATTGTGTGCATCAGCATTTTGGCTGGCTGGGACCAGTTGTGCGCACAAATGTTTTTCCAAGCATCTCGGCTGTATTCTGCCCACTGTTACAGGTTTTACAAAGTGCACTGCCAGGGTACACATAGTACATAGGAAGTAAGAAAACTCATATCATTTCTCAGATTTTTAATTTTTGTAGGATCAAAGCGTACGCTATAAACCCATGTGTTGGTGCTGTGTTGGAGCATACTGTATCTACCAGTCTCTGTGGGCGGTGAATTAGCCCAAGTTAACAGCTTTATTCAACATGATGAAGAATAGAGGTAAGGGTCAAGGTCAAGGATGTGGACGTGGGCATCCGGGTGAGGGTGTGGGCAGAGGCCGAGGTCATGTGTGGGGTGAAGCAGTGCCTGCTGCTGAGAGATTAGTAGAGCGCCGCGTATCTCCCCTCCCCAGCTTCATCTCACATTTTGCAGGTCCGTGTGGTAGACCATTATTCAAAGCACAACAGTGCAATCAGGTGCTGACGTGGATGGTGGATAACGTCTCCAGTACTTTATCCAACACCCGGTCTTCCACGCAGTCCACTCACATCAGCCAAGCGACTGCACCTCTGAATCCTCAGGCTGCTCCTCCTTTCTCCCGGCCTGGTCACTCCAGGAAAAGGAGAGATTATGAGCGGGCATACGCGCAGGAGCTGTTCTCGGGTCGCTGCCCTGAATCGGAAAAAAAAACGGTTCCACAGCCACGTGAGGAATTTGTCGTGACCGATGCCCACATTTTGGACCTTTCACGGACTCCGGGTGATGAGGGTGGGGACTTCCAATTACTGTCTCGGGAGCTATTTGTGGATGATGAGGATAAGACGCAGTTGACTGTCGGTGAGGTTGTTGTTGGGGCGGTGGGTCTGAGGGAGGAGCGGGCTGGGGAGTCGGGGGAGGAGCTGGTGGATGATGAGGTGGCTTGCTTAGCCGGCTTCAGAGGGGGTGGCCAGGGGGAGAGGCAGGGCCACAGCGAATACTTCCCCAGCTGTTCCCCACGGCGCCCCCTCGCGGCAGGCTCCCGTGCGGAGGGCTGGGTGTTCGAGGGTCTGGATGTTTTTCAGTCAGAGCGCGGACGACCGACGAGGGGTGGTGTGGGACCTGTGCCGCGCCGGGATCGGCGGGGGAGCCGCCGCTGGCAGCCTGATCACCACCGGCGTGCGCGGGCATGTGATGGTTAAGCACCCGAATAAGGGCCGTTCACCGTCTGTGGGTCGCGCCGCTGCCTCTTCCCCTGTGTCACATCCTGTCACTGACATCCAATCCCCCTACCGGGATGCTGGCACAGGTTTCTCCAGGCCTGCACCCGCGCCCTGACCTCCACTGTCCTCCACTGGCTCCACTGGTGTGTCCCGGGGCAGCGTTCAGCTGTCGATAGCCCAGGCGTTGGAACCCAAGCAGAAGTACACGGTCACCCACCCGCATGCACAATCTTTGGATGTGCATATTTCAGGGCTGCTCAGCCTGGAGATGCTGCCGTATAGGCCGGTGGAAACTGAGGCTTTCTGGAACTTGATGGCGGTGGTGGTCCCACGGTGCTTGGTCCCTAGCCGCCAATATTTTTCCCCCTGCACCAGCACCTCTTACAGAACATAAACCATGCCCTTAATGGGAGGGTCCACCTGGCCATCGACACGTGGACAAGTGCTGGTGGGCAGGGACACTGTGTCTCCCTGACGGTACATTGGGTTAGCCTTGTGGAGGCTGGGACCGAGTCTGACCCTGGCTCCGCTTATGTGCTGCCCACGCCGAGGATTGTGGGTCCTGCCTTGGTGAAGGCTTCTCTGGCCTATTATGCCATCTCCTCCAAGCACTGCCCCTCCTTCTCCACCCCCTCCACCTTTCAATTACCACGTGTGAGTGCGTCGCCTGCAGTCGGTAGCTCGAGGCGCGGCAGCACTGTGGTGGGGAAGCGCCAGCAGGCCATGCTGAAACTACTCAGCTTG